>NW_007231275.1:0-24398 GCF_000164805.1 Carlito syrichta | reverse complement strand
TCTGCCCAGGCGGGTCTCGAACCCGCAGGCTCAGGCAATCCATTCACCTTAGCCTCCCAAAGGCGCGGGATTACAGGCTGAGCCACCGAGCCCGGCTAACAGCATTTATAAAGCAACTACTAAGTAAACTAAAAAAAGATATTGACTCTAACACTATTATAACAGGGGACTTGAATACCCCACTAACAGCCCTAGATAGATCATCAAGGCAAAAAATCAACAAGGAGATCCAGAACCAAAACTTGATACTCAACCAAATGGACTTATTAGATACCTACAGATTATTCCACGCAACAACCACAGAATATACATTCTACTCATCACTACATGGAATGTACTCCAAGATCGATCACATCCTTGACCATAAATCAAGCATTAAAAAATTCCATAAGGTTGAAATCTTGCCATGCATACTCTCAGGTCACAGTGGAATAAAAATAAATACCAAAACCAACAACATTTCCCCAAAGCCCACAAAGACATGGACACTAAACAGATGATGCTGAGCAACTACTAGATCAACACTTAAATCAAAGCAGGAATTAAAAGTTTCCTGGAAACAAATGAAAATGAAGAAACATCTTACCAAAACCTCTGGGATATCATGAAAACAGTTCTAAGAGAGGAATTTATATCTCTACAAGCACACATGAAGAAAATGGAAAGATCACAAGTGGAGAGCCTAACAAATCACCTAAGGGAGTTGGAAAGAGAAGACCAACAAAACCCCAACTTTAACAGAAGAATCCAGATCACAAAAATAAGATCCCAAATACAGGACATAGAAGACAAAAATATCATAGACAACATCAACAAAACAAAAAGCTGGTTGTTGGAAAGAATTAGCAAGATTGATGGACCCCTAGGCAGAATGACCAAGAAAAAGCCCAAATAAACACATCAGAAATACAAAAGATCAAATCACAACTGACCCTGAAGAAATACAAAAGATTATCAGAGATTGCTATGTACACATATATGGAAACAACCTTGATAACCTAAATGAAATGGAAGAATTTCTGATATCATACAACCTCCCCAGGTTGAATCAAGAAGATACTGATGCACTAAATAGATCAATAACAACCCAGGAAATTGACTCTGTCATATGAAAACTACCTACCAAAAATGAGAACTACAGGCAAATATCCCTTATGAACATAGATGCAAAAATTCTCAGTAAGATTCTAGAAAATTGGATCCAAAAACACAACTAAAAAATTATCCATCATGGCCAAGTAGGCTTCATCCCCAGGATGCAGGGTTGGTTCAACATTCACAAGACCATAAATGTAATTAAATACATCAACAGATGTAAAAATAAGAACCACATGATTATCTCCTTAGATGCAGAAAAGACTTTTCATAAAATCCAGCATCCCTTCTTAATAAAAACCCTCAAACACCTAGGTATAGAAGGAACATACCACAAAATAGTAAGCGCCATCTACAATAAACCCACAGTTAACATATTGCTAAATGGACAGAATGGAAACACTTCCCCTCAAAACTGGAACAAGACAAGGCTGCCCACTCTCACCCCTCTTGTTCAACATTGTGTCTAAGTACTACCTCGGGCAATTAGACTAGAGAAGGAAATCAGGGGTATCCAAATAAGGCAAAGAGGAAGTCAAGTATCCCTCTTTGCTGATGATATAATCCTATACCTTGAAAATCCAAGAGAATCTGTTATAACCTGCTTGCACTGATAAAGGACTTTGACAAAGTCTCAGGTACAAAATAAATGTGCAAAAGACAGTTGTATTCCTATACACCAACAACAAGCAGGCAGAGACCCAAATTAAAAACACAACCCATTCACAATAGACACACACACACACACACACACACACACACACACACACACACACAAAATGAAATACCTCGACCATCTTCCTAACCACAGAAGTGAAAGACCTTTACAATGAGAACTACAAAACACTGCTCAAAGAAATCCAGGAAGACACAAACAAATGGAAAAATATTCCATGCTCACAAATAGGAAGAATCAACATTGTTAACATGTCCATCCCACCAAAGACAACTACAGATTCAACGCAATATCCATTATGTTACCAATGTCATTCTTCTCAGACCTGAAAATGACAACACAGAAATTCATATGGAAACATAAACGACCACGAATAGCCAAAACAATCCTTAGCAAAAGAAACAAAACAGTTGGTATCACACTTCCAGACTTCAAACTTTACTATAAGGCTACAATAATCAAAACACCCTGGTTTTGGTACAAGAACTGGCACATAGACCAGAGATTCCAGAAGCAAAGCCTCAATTCCTCAACCAACTCATCTTTGACAAAGTCTTTTACAACAACCACTGGGGAGAGGAGAACCTATTCAGTAAATGATACTGGGAAAACTGGCTGACCACATGCAGAAGATTGAAACAGGACTGCTACCTAACACCATACACAAAAATTAAATCTAAATAGATCAAAGACTTAAATGTAAAACTCAAACTATAAGAGTCTTAGAAAATGCAAGAGACACCCTTATAGAAACTGGAACTGGCAACCAATCCCTATTCAGAACCCTAAATGCCAATACCTTAAGAAATAAGATAGATAAGTGGGACCTCATCAAACTAACGAGTTTCTGCAAAGCAAAAGAAACCATCAATAGAGCAGGGAGACAGCTCACAGAATGGGAACAAATATTTGCCAACTGTATATCTGACAAAGGTCTAACATCTAGGATCTACAAGGAACTCAAATGTGCTGAAAGGAGAAAAACAAAGAGCCCTATCAAAAAGTGAGCAAAAGACATGAATAGACACTTTCAAAAGAAGATATACAGGCAGCCAACAGACACATGAAAAAATGCTCAGCCTCTCTCATCATCAGAGAAATGCAGATCAAAACCACATTGAGATACTACCTAACCCCAGTAAGTATGGTCATCAATAATAAAATAAATAACAACAGATGCTGGTAAGGATTCAGAGAAAAAGAAACGCTTCTACACTGCTGGTGGGAATGCAGACTAGTGAAACCTCTTTGGAAGATAGTGTGTCTGTTTCTGAATGAAATTGACCTTCTATATGACCCAGCGATCCCCCGAGTGGGAATATACCCAGAGGAACTCAAATCATTCTACAAAAAAGATACCTGCACACGTGTTTGTTGCAGCTTTATTCACAGTAGCAAAAACATGGAACCAACCATGTTGCCCATTGAAGTTGGACTGGATTTTAAAAATGTGGTATATATATACAATTTAATATGCAGCCATAATGGACAAACATACGGACTTTGCAGCAACGCGGATGGATTTAGAGTCTATCATACTTAGTGATATATCACAGAAACAAAGAACAGAGTACCATATATTCTCACTCATAAGTGGACCTTGAAGAATTATAAACCATAATGAAGGGACTGGCAGTAGTGGGAAACTGGCAGGGGAGGGGTTGGGATTGGTAGCTGAAGAAAACTGCTAGGGGAGGGAGGGGCATACCTCATCAACAAGGGTACCTGCAAAATCAATGTTTGTATACCTAACCCTGAATTTTACCCCATATCTTTATAATAAAAAAAAGTCAAAAGTATAAATCTCTCTTTTTTTTTTTTTTTTGAGTTGGAGTCTCACTCTGTCACCCAGACTTGAGTGCAGTAGCCGCTCCCGGCCACTGCAGTCTCGAACTGCTGGGCTCCTGCGATCCTTCCGCCTCAGCCTTCCAAGTAGCTGGAACTCCAGGCACGCGCTACCACACCCAGCTAATTTTTGATTTATTGTAGAGATGAGGTCTCGCCAAGTTTCCCAGGTGGGTCTTGAACTCGCGGGCTTAGGCAATCCACTCACCTTGGCCTCCCAAAGCATTGGGATTATAGGTTGAACCACCGAGCCTGGCCAGCATAAATCTCTTAAGAGAAAATATCAGCTTTAGATCCTCATGATTTTGGGTTGGGGAAAGCATTCTTAGATATGACACCAAATATACAAATAGCAACAAAAAATACATAAACTGAACTTTATCAAAATTAAAAATGTTTGTGCTTTAAAGGACATTCTCAAGGAAGTGAAAAGACAACAGATGATATGGTTGGAAATATTTCCAAAGCGTATATCTCGTAAGGTACTTCCATGCAGGATATATAAAGAGCTCTTACAACTCAACAACACAAAGACACATTACCCAATATTTTTCATGGGCAAAGGATCTGAATAGATAGTTCTCTTAAACAGATATACAAATAGCAAATAAACACTTGAAAAGATGCTCGATATCATTAGCCATCAAAAATTTCAAATCAGAATCATGAGATACTACTTGATAACCTCTGAGAATAATAAACATCAATGAAAGACACATGTATTGGCAAGGATATGAATACGTTGGAATTTTCATACATGGTTGGTAGAGATGTAAAATGGTGCAGTTGTCTTGGAAAACTGAGAGTCAATGTCAAAAAAAAGAGTTGCCATATGACCCAGCAAGTCTATTCACAGGTATGTACTCATGAAAATTGAAAAAAAAGTGTTCACACAAAACTTGCACAAGAATTTCCATAGCAGTGTTATTCACAATAGGCAAAAAATGGAAACAACTCAAATCTTTGTCAACCAATGAACTAATAAATAGTGTGGTATATCCATACAATTGAATATTACATGATAACAAGAAGGAATGAAGTATGAATACATGTTACAACATATAATGGGGGACCAAAAAACTGGAATTTATTTATGCAAAATTTTGTATTTCTTCTTACATGTTTAAACTTCTGTCACCTTCAAAGTACTCTCTGTTTGATGCAATCCACCTATAGAAACAGCTTTTCTACTGCTTGAACCCATCCATTTTGATGTCTTGTAGTGCTTCTGCTGTTTTTTGTTTCACTTCTTGTGCATCAGCAAAATGTTTCCCTTTGAGAATTTTTTTCATTTGGGGAAACAAAAAAACGTTTCCAGGGATAAGATTGGGCCACAGGGTCATGCTGTTTGTGGTCAAAAACTACTGAACACTCAGCCCATTGTGGGCAGGTGTGCTCATAACCCACCCATCATGAAATGGGAAAATGCACTGAAAATATCTCCCAAAGAAAAAATTTCTCTGAAGCTGAATGCAGCTTCTCACAACACTAGCTGGCACACTGATGCTGATGGGTTCCTGGAACACTTACCCAGTGGGAAAAGCCTGTACTACAAAGGGCCCACCCTCCAAAAATTGACTCCATTTTGAGGGGGTTTGCCCTAGTAGATAAACCCTGAAAACATACTATGTGAAAAAATGTGATGGACACACACACACACACAAAACGGAATATTATTCAGCTTTTCCAAATTAGGATATCTTGTCATTTGTGACAACATGGAAGACATGCTAAGTGAAATAAACTAAACACATATGGGAAAATACTGCCTGCTACTACTTGTATGTGGAGTCTGAAATAGCCCAATTCATGTGGCTCAGTAGAGAGTAATAGTGGTTCCCAGGAACTAAAGAATGGAGGCAATGAGGAGATGTTGATCACATGGCACGATGTTCCACTTATGCAGTATGACTAAGTCTAGGAGATCTAAGGTACAGCCTGTTGATTATAGTTAATAATACCATATTATATACTTGAAATTTGCTCAGAGAATAGATCTTAAATGTTCTCATCAAAAATGGTAATCATGTGAGGTGACAGACGTTTATCTTGATTTCAGTAATCATTTCATAAAGCATACATTTATCAAAACATCATGCTGTATACCTTAAATATATATAATTTTTATTTGCCAATTATACCTCGATAAAGTTGGGGGAAAGTGGCAGAAATACTTAGAGATATCTTTTTCTTTTGAGATAGGGTTTTGCTTTGTTGCCCAGGCTGGAGTGCAGCGGCAGAATTCTAATTTACTGAAGCCTCAAACTCCTGGGCTCAACAATCCTCCTGCCTCAGCCTCTCAAGTAGCTGGTTAATTTATTATTTGTTTGTTTATTTAGAGGTGGTGGTCTCACTTTACTGCTAAGGCTGGTCTGGAACTCCTGGCCTCAAGCAATCCTCAGCCATTAAAAGTGCTGAGATTACAGGCATGAACCACATGCCCAGCCTTACTTAAAAATAACTATAAGAAAACACATAAGACTTGTACATTGAAGACTACAGACCTTGCTGAGAAAACCAAATCTTTTAAAAAACCTAAATACATCATGAAATATACCATGTTCTTTTATTGGAGGATACAGAATTGCTATCAATTTTCCTGATATTACTTTATAGATTCAATGTGGCCTCAATCACAACCACAATGGGTTTGGACTAATTTGATCTTGGGATCAAAATGAAAGAAGTCAGTATTGTCTATGGGACTGTGATTCTGATTCCTCATGCAGATGTGACAAGGGAACTTAAAGAAAAGGTTTTGAACACAGTTCTCCCCAGATTGCTACTATCCAAGAGAGAATACTATAAAATTATAAGGCAGGTGCAGCCGGGCTTGGTAGCTCAGCCTGTAATCTCAGCAATTTGGGAGGCCAAGGCAAATGGATTGCTTGAGCCTGTGGGTTTGAGACCAGCCCAGGCAATTTGGTGAGACCTCTACAATAAATAAAAAATTAGCCAGGCATAGTAGCACGCGACTGTAATTCCAGCTACTTGGAGGACTGAGGCAGAAGGATCACCAGAGCCAGCAGGTCGACGCTGGGGTGGCCGTGAGTGTGCCATTGCCCTCCAGCCTAGATGATGGAGTGAGACTGCAGAAAAAAGGCCGGGCTCGGTGGCTCAGCCTATAATCCCAGCACTCTGGGAGGCCGAGGTGAGTGAATTGCCTAAGCCCGCAGGTTCAAGATCCGCCCGGGCAACTTGGTGGGTCCTCATCTCTACAATAAATAAAATACTAACTGGGCATGGTAGCTACTTGGAAGGCTGAGGCGGAAGGATCGCGGAGCCCAGCAGGGTGAGGCTGCGGTGGCCAGGAGCGTGCCACTGCACTCCAGTCTGGGTGACAGAGTGAGACTCCAACTTAAAAAAAAACAAAACAAAACAGGTGCATGTACCACTGAAACTCCACAGTTTTGTGCCTTCGGTGGGATCTTGTCACCTTTCTACAGACACTGCAAATGCAGGCCTGCAGAGAGACAAGCTACACACATCCTTTCCTTAAAACTATGTGGGTTCTTCTCATACACAATGAGTCACCTTGCATATCTGTGTGGGTAAGTGCCTTTTTGTTTCATAAATGTAGAATCAGTGTGGTGGGGAGGGGGATGTCCTAGGCAGTTGGTGGAATGAGTCAAAGTGGGTGTATTCATGAGGATTTTGGGTAGCCTCAGATTAGCCACCTAGTCTTAATATTCCCATTCAGCTCAGAGGGTTATTTCTGTGGACAGCAATGGGGTAATTTTCTTCTTAGTATATTTAGTCCTTTAATTTGTGACTCATAAAAATTATTTAATTTTTATATGCCATAATCTTATATACCTATTTATTTCTCTGAATGACTTTCATTGACTTACTATATCCTCTTACAATGATGCTATCTAGTCATTTGAGACTAAATTTTTACTAATTCATCTTCATCCTCATTCATCAGAGAAAGAATTATAATTCTAAGTCTTCATCAAATACACTCAGTTTTGTTTCTTTTTTTTTTATTGTGAGGTTGTGGGGTACAGTTAAGGGTTTCATTCAGGCACCCTGTTTCATTCAGGCACCCTGTTGATATGGGGTGTTTCCCCGTTCCCAGACAGATATTTGCTACTGTTAATCCCATCTCCCTCCCCCCACCATAGTTTCCCAGTATGGTCAGTCATTTTCGTAGAGTATTGCATTGGATGTTCAAGGTCCATTATATGAGTGAGAACATGTGATACTTGGATCTTTGTATCTGTGAGAGGTCACTCAGTATTATAGACTCTAGTTCCATTCAGGTTGCTGCGAAATTCATGATTTTGTTCTTTTTTATGGCTGCGTAGTATTCCATCGTGTATGTGTACCACATTTTTTAAATCCAGTCCTCTTTTGACGGGCAGCATGGCTGTTTCCAGGTTCTTGCTATTGTGAACAATGCTGCGATAAACATGCGTGTGCAGGTATCTTTTTTATAGAGTGATTTGTGTTCTCCAGGATATATTCCCAGTAGAGGGATTGTGGGGTCATATGGGAGGTTGGTATTTAGAGCTTTTAAGAATCGCCACACTGCTTTCCACAGAGGTTGCACTAGTTTACACTCCCACCAACAGTGTAGAAGTGTTCCCTTTACACCACACCCTCTCCAGCAGCTGTTATTTTTTGAGTTGTTGATGATTGCCATTCTGACTGGGGTTAGGTGGTATCTCAGTGTGGTTTTGATTTGCATTCACAAAACAATTAGAACTATAACTGAAAAGTGCCTTACAGGAGAAGGCAAGATGGCCAGCTAGTAGTAGCTGACATGAATCTCTATCATGAGGTGAACCAAAAATGGGAATAAGTCTCTACACTCAAAGTGGGATATGGAGTTGTCACCCTGGGACTCGACAGAGAAGCCACAGGTCCCAGAGGAGGCATAGAAGTGTGGTCAGGCAGCCTGCTGACAGGGGTCTAGTTCCAGTGCCAAGAGGAAGTTGTCCAGTGTGGAGAAGCAGTGAGTGAAGGAGTGAGGGAGAAATCCTCAGGAGCTCCAGCTGCCTCAGTGGTCAAGAGAAAGACTCTGGGACTCACCTCCCCAGACCCCAGGCCAGCATAGAGCTCCCAAGGGCCACCACACAGAGGCATCGCCCAAGACAGGCAGAATCTCTCAGGCCACTGACCCCCGAGCAGTTCCACACCAGCAGCTGCTGCTGTTGGACAAAGTGGGAGACTTAAGACCCCTCCGCGGAGAAGCAGACACTTTCCAGCCACTGTGGCCCTTGCCACTGTTGCTCTGGCTAGAGAGGAAGCTGCACAACAGGGCTGTAGTGCACACCCCCAGCATGGGCCCACAGCTCCAATAAACAGGAACAAGGATGAGGCAGGGCTCCCTCCTCCACCCTCTGCTTTACCTGGGTGTGGACTGCCCACTACCATTCTGCCGGCGGAACTGTTTCTGCCCCACCGACAGGGCAGGCATCCATGCTTCTGGGCCAGCCCTTCCCAGCACAGTCTCTGCTGCCAAAATAGGTGCTAGTCATCAGGGTGCCCAGCAGCCCCCTCTTTCTGGGCTGCTGCCCCACAATTGCAGACACCAGTTCTAGGCCTGAGAAGCCAACCAGGCTCTTGCCGGCATCTAACTCCACCATGCAGTCTTGCCACCCTAAGGCAGGCCAGCTGCTGGCCCCACTAGGCAGGCCCTCTCGTACCCTCTACAGGCCAAAAGCCTGAACTACAACACCTAACAAAACGGCAACAAAGTCTACACATCCAGAAGCTCCCGAAGAGAAGTGGCGCAAAGCTGCAACATCCCCAGATGGGAAAAAGTCAGAACAAAAACTCCAGCAACCCAGATATTCAGTGACTCACAGCCCCTACACAATCACACCAGCTCCCAAGTAGTGAATCACATACAGAACAAGTTATCCATAATCACAGACAGATAATTCAGAATATGCATGGCAAAGAAACTCATCCCAATCCAAGAGAAAAGAGACTCCCAAACCAGAGTTCAAGCAGTTCAAGAACAGAAAGCTGACATGGGTGTTCTGAGAAGGAACCACACTGAATTCCTGGAAATGAAGAACTTGCTGTAAGGATTTCAAAACACAGTTACAAGCCTTAACAACAGACTGGACTAAGCAGAGAAGGGAATTTCAGAGCTTTCTGAAGATCAATTCCTAGTACAGCCCAGTCAGATAAAAGTAAAGAAGAAAGAATAGAGTAAGTTCCCTACATATGAATGAGTTCCATTCTGAGAGTACGTTTGTAAGTTCAATTTGTTTGTAAGTCCAACATAGCTAGCCTAGGTACCCAAATAACACAATCAGCTACAGAGTACTGTACTGAAATATGTTTATACTGTACTGTACTCTATACAGTAAAGTACACAAAAGGACAATCACTTGTAGAGGATGCACACATGTGACAATGCGCAACAGACACATGACCTAACTTACATGACTGGAAATGTGAAAGCACATTCACATCTTTAAAAGTCTGCAACGTGAATGTTTGTAGGGGCTGTACTGTATTAAAGAATTAACAAAGCCTTCTAGAGATATGGGACTACATAGACACCAAATCTGCAACTGATTGGCACTCCTGAAAAAGAAAGAGAAAATGGGAACATCCTGGAGACAGCAGTTGCAGATATAATCCACAAAAACTTCTCCTATCTTGTTAGAGATATCAACATGTGCATACAGGACATCTAGAGAACTCCTGCAAGATACTATATAAGATGGACGTTACCTAAGGCATGTTAGGTTAGCAAAGATTAGCATGATAGAAAAAGTGTTAAAGGCAGCTAGAGAGAAGAGACAGATCACCTACCAAGAAAGACCCATTAGAATAACAGCAGATCTATTAGTAAAAACCTTACAAGTCAGAAGAGAGTGGGGCCTCATTTATAATATTCTCTTAAAAAAGAAATGCCAGCCAAGAATGCCCTACCCTGCTAAACTGAGTTTCATAAATGAAGACGAAATTAAGTCCTTCCCAGACAAGCAAGTGCTAAGAGACTCATCGTCCCTAGACCAGCCTTACAAGAGATAGTTAAGGGAGTTCTGCACATGAAAACAAAAGAAAGATGATACCCACCATAAAGCAAAAATAAGCACACAGCTTACAGTCTACATAAATTACCCACAAAACTGAAACAACCAAGCAAATCCTCAATGACACTTTGATAGAGACAAACCCTCACATATCTATAGTACCCTGAATGTTAATGGCACTAATGTCCCACTTAAATGACACAGAGTGGCAAACTGGATTTAAAAACAAAACTCATCCTTTGGCTGTCTCCTGGAATGCCATCTCACCTCTAATGACACCCATAGGCTCAAGGTAAAGGGATGGACAAAGATCTACCATGAAAATGGAAAACAAAAATGAGAAGAGGTCACTATAATAAAGATAAAGGGCTCAATCCAACAAAAATAATGATATATTTTAAATATATATGCATCCAATATAGGAGCACCATGATTTATAAAGTAAGTACTATTCAACCTATGAGAGGACATAGATAACACACCATAAAAGTAGGGGACTTTAACCCTTCACTAAGAGCTTTAGATAGAGATCATCGTGGCAAAAAAACTAACCAAGAAATTCTGCCCTTAAAATTGATGATTAACCAATTTCGATCTAACAGACATCTACAGAACACTTCACCCAACAACTACAGAATATACATCCTTCTCACCTGCATATGGATCATACTCCAAGATTGAACACATACTTGGTCATAAATCAACCTTGAATAAATCCCCCAAAATTAAAGTCATGCCAAGCATCTTTTCTGACCACAGCAGAATAATACTAGAAATCAACACCAAGATGAAGCCTCAAAAATAAACAAGTAAATAGAGAGGGAGGTGGGATTAACAGTAGTCAATATCTGTCTGTGGCTGGGGGGATACCCCTTATCAACAAGGGTGCCTGAATGAAGCATATTTGTATACCTAACCCTTAACTGTACCCCACAATATCAAAATAAAAAATATTTATATAAAAAATAAATAAATAAAAATAAAGAGATGTTAAAATAAAAAAAGAAATTAAAACAACTTGCTCCTGAATGATTTTGGAGTAAACAAAGAAATCAAGATAAACAAATAGTAGCTAACATAGAGCAGCAGACTGATGCCTCTTTCACTGAGTGAGGCAGAGAGTAGAGACCCAACTGTCAATATATGCAGGCCTGAACAGTTTTGGATGGGTGAAACACCCTGCATCCAGCAAATGTCTCTTTGAACACATAGAGACCAGAAAGCAACAACAGGCACTGGAATCTGGGCACTCCATCCACTGTCATGTGCCAGGCTCACACAGAAACTGAAGCCCTGACTTGTGAACTAGAAGGGGTGAGTGATCCTGGCACACTCTGGGTCAGTTTCTTCCCTCTCAGCAGCATGCAAGCTGTTGGGCCCATGTGGGAGGAGTCTTGATCAGGGAACAGCAGCAGGTGATCAGATCCCAAGAGGAAAGAGGAACAAACCTGCACTTTGACAGCCTGTAAGAACATGCCTTCTGCCAGTAGAACCCAGCAGATGGCTTGCAGGCCGGAAAGGCATGCCTGCAGATTAAACCCAAGTGGCACCCATTGCCAACATCTAGCAGCCAACCCCCTCCCAAAATCAGGAAGGATCACCTCCCTGCCCCACATGCCCACAGGCCAGATCCCCCTCTGGCAGGGAACTCATTCTCTATCAAGTACTGAGCACAGACTTGAACAGGGAGGAAGTGACAAGAAAGACACCCAAAGGCTTTCCCAGTGGGAAGACTTCTGGACTGCAAACAAGAGACCTTTTCTTGTCAGAGTACTTACATCAGGGCCTGAAAACCAACCTGACCAGATTAACCATGAAAGAAAAAATCTGCAGCAGAGAGGCCTTTCCCAGGGTGAAGCATGAAGCAGAAGTGAGTGCCCCTGTCTCTCCCACTGAATGATCTACACTGAATGACAGAAAAGGTCCTACAAAAGAGAAACACTGACTAACTTCAGAGCAACAAAACTAAGAGAAAAGACATAGAAGGAAAAGTGTTCTTGCACAAATGAGGAAGAATCAACAACAACAAAAAAATAGGCAATCCTCAGAGTCTTAAAAAGATAGCACTAAAAAAAGCATCAGAGCACAAACAATGGGGGCCCATCAGACTGACCTGTCCCAGATGACAGTCACAGAACTCAGAGATTTGATGGCTCAAATATATAAAGAGAACCATAAGAAATTAGAAGCAAAACTCACCAACATTATACAGGAAGTAAAAATGGAGTTGGTCAATTTCAGAAAGGCCCATTTGAAATACTGGAAATAAAATAACTTTATCCTGGAAATTAAAAACACAGAAACAAAAGAACAGTAATACCCATCACAAGAGTATAGGCAAGCACAGAGATAACAGAACACTCACATAAATGAAAATACACACACATATAAATACAAAAGTAAAATGAAAGCAAGAAACCCCTAAAAGTTCTATGGCAGGAATAAATGCTCATATTTCAATAATTAATTTGAACATGAATGTACTGAATACACCACTGAAGAGTCATAAAGTGGCAAACTAGATAAAGAAGCATGAGCCAACAATCTACTTCCTCCAGGACACTCATCTCACAGCCTCAAAGTTAAAGACTGGGAAATGAATGATCTTTCAGACAAATGGAGAACAAAAAAGAGCAGGGGTAGCTATTGAGATATCAGACAAAGCAGACTTCTAACCATCAAAAGTTAAAAAGGACATGGAAGAACATTACATAATGACAAAAGGCTCAATCTACCAGCAAAAATATACATCTTAATTATATATGCACCCAGCACAAAAGCACCACATTTTATAAAACCACTACTAAGTAAACTAAAAGAAGACATCAACAATCACACAATCATAGTTGGAGACCTAAATATCCTGCTAACAGCCCTAGACAGATCATCAAGGCAAAACAAACAAACAAATGAAACAACAAGGAGATCTGGAACCAAGTGACACTCAATCAAGTAGATTTAATAGATAACTACAGACCACTCCACCCAACAGCTACTGAGTATACATCTTACTCATCATCACACGAAACATACTCCAAGATCAATCACATTCTTGGACATAAATCAAATGTGAACAAATTTCAAAAGATCAAAATAGTACATGAATCTTCTCAGATCACAGAGAAATAAAAATAAAGCCATCAACAAAACTCCCTGAAAACATACTAAGACATGAACACTAAACAACAGGCTGCTAAGTGACTTCTGGACGAACACAGAAATCAAGACAGAAATAAAAAGATTCCTAGAAATAAATAAAAACAAAGACACATCTTATCAGAATGCCATGAAATCAGTGCTAAGAGGAAAATTTGCAGCATTGCAAACATACACTAAGAAAATAGAAAGATCACAAATAAACAGCCTAATATCATACCTAGGGAGTCAAGGCAAGATCATCCAAATCCTAATTTCAGGAGGACAATCCAGATCACTAAAATAAAGTCACAATTGCAGGATATAGAAGACAAATATATCATAGAATCAACAAGAAAAAAAGCTGGTTCTTTGAAAGGATAAATGAGATTGATGGGCACCTGGCCAGATTGACTGAAAAAAGAGAGAGAGGAAGTCCAAATAAAACAATTAGAAATGAAAAAGGTAATGTCAGAACTGATCTAAAGAAATTCAAAAGATTAACAGGGATCACTATGAGCATCTATATGCAAATAAACTAGAAAATCTAAAGGAAATGGAAGATTTTCTGATATCACACAACCGTCCAAGGTTGAAACAAAAAGAAATTGAAACTCTAAACAGATCAAACAATCCAGGAAATTGACTCAGTCATGAGAGACCTCCTTGCCAAAAAAAAAAAAAAAAAAAAAAAAATCCCTGGATCAGATGGCTTCCCAGTTGAATTCTACAAAATATTCAAGAAGGAGCTAAAGTAATCTTATTGAATGTATTTCAGGCAATTGAGAATGACTGAATTCTCCTCAATACATTTTATGAAGCTAATTACATCATACTGATACCCAAACCTGGCAAGGACCCAATGAGGAAAGAGAATTATAGACCAGTCTCATAGATGCAAAATTTCTCAGCAAGATTCTAGCAAACAGGATCCAACAACACATCTCAAGGATCATCCACCATGACCAGATGGGTTTCATTCCCAGGATACAGGGCTGGTTCAACATTTGCAAGACTATAATTGTAATTCAGCACATTAACAGATATAAAACCAAGGACCACATGACTATCTCATTAGATACAGAAAGAGCCTTTATCAAAATCCAGCATCCATTCTTGATGAAAACCCTCAAACACCAAGGCAGAGAAGGAACATTCTCAAAACAATAAGAGTCATCTATGATAAACCCACAGTGTGCTCAGGGCAGAAACTGGAAACATTCCCCCTAAGAACTGGAACAATACAACAATGCCCACTCTCACCCCTCCTGTTCAACATAGTGCTGGAAGTCCTAGCCAGAACTATCAGGTTAAATAAGGAAATCGGGGCTATCCAAATAGGAAAAGAGGAAGTTAAGCTATCCCTCTTTGTGGATAATATAATACTATTCCTAGAAAATCCTAGGAAATTCCTAAAAGCCTCCTCACATTGATAAATGACTTTGGTAAAATATCAGTTTACAAAATCAACATGCAAAAAACAATTGCATTTCTATACACTAGCAAAAAGCAGGTGGAGGACCAAAAAAAAAAAAAAAGAAAACACGCGCACACACACACACACACACACACACACACACACACACAATCTTCAATCTTATTCACAATAGCCATGGGGAGGGAGGGAGGGAAAGAAAGAAAGAAAGAAAGAAAGAAAGAAAGAAAGAAAGAAAGAAGGAAGGAAGGAAGGAAGGAAGGAAGGAAGGAAGGAAAGAAAGAAGGAAAGAAAGAAGGAAAGAAAGACAGACCTTGGCATCCATCTAACCAGAGAAGTGAAAGACCTTTACAACAAGAACTACAAAACACTGCTCAAAGAAATCAAAGATGACACAAACAAATGGAAAAGCATCCATGCTCATGGATTAGAAGAATCTATATTGCCAAGATGTTGATCTTACCCAAGGCAATCTACAGATTCAATGCAATACCCATCAAATTACCAACATCTTTTTTCACAGACCTGGAAATGACAATGCAGAAATTCATATGGAAACAAAAAGAACACAAATAGTCAAACAGTCCTCAGCAAAAGAAACAAAGTGAAAGGTATCATACTTCCAGACTTTGAACATTATTATAATGCTAACCAAGAAGACACGGTATTGGCATAGGAACAGGCACAAAGACCAATGGAACAGACAGAGGTTCTAGAAGCAAACACATGGTCTTTCAACCAACTCATCTTTGACAAAGCCACCAGTAACAATCACTGGAGAAAGGAGACCATATTTAGCAAACAGTGCCAGGAAAATGAGCTGACCACATCCATAAGAATGAAACTGGACCCCTACCTATCAACATATACAAAAATAAACTCAAAATAGATCAAAGACCTAAACATAAAACCTCAAACTATAACAATTCTAGAAAAAAAAAAATCATACGAAACATCCTTCTGGACATTGGAGTGGGCAATGAACTCATTACCAAGTTCCCAAAAGTGAATGCTATAAAAGCTAAGATAGACAGGTTGAACCTCGTCAAACTGAAAGCTTTTGCACAGCAAAAGAAACCACAAAGAGAGTAAAGTGATAATCCACAGAATGGGAAAAAATATTTGCAAATTATGCATCTGACAAAGGTCTCACATGCAGGAACTATAAGGAACTCAAACAAAGTGAAAGGAAAAAAACAAACAACCCCATTAAAAAGTGGGCAAAGGACATGAACAGACATTTCTCAAAGAAAGACATACAAGCAGCCAACAAACATGAAAAAATGTTCCACATCACTAATTATCAAAGAAATGCAAATCAAAACCACAATGAGATACCATCTCACACAGTCAGAATGACTTTTATTAAAAAGTCAAAAAACAATATATGTTAGCAAGGGATTTGAAAGGAACATTCTGGACTATTGGTGGGAATGCAAGCTAGTTCTAACCCCTGTGGAAAGCAGTTTTGAGATTTCTCAAAGAACTCAAAATATATTTACTATTCAACTCAGCAATCCCACTACTGAGTATATACCCAAAGAAGCACAAATTAGCAAAAAGGCACCTGCACACATGCACGTTCATCATAGCACGAACCAGAATAGTAAAAAACATGGAGCCAACCTAGGTGCCCATCAACAATGAAGTGCAAAAGGAAAATGTGATACATACATACCATGAAATACTATGCAGTCATAAAAAACGACAAAAATCATACCCTTTGCAACAATATGGATGCAGCTAGAGACCATTATCCTGAGCAAATTATTATAGAAACAGAAAATTGAATACTAATAAACAGGAACTAAACACTGTGTGCACATGAGCAGACACTGGGGCATTCTTAAAAGGGTAAAGGAGGAGGGGGTAAAGGTTGAAGACTACCCACTGATAACATGTTTATCACCTGGGTGATGAGCTCAGTAGAACCCAAGCCTCACCATCATGCAATATTCCTATGTAATAAACCTGCACATGTACTCGTTGAATTTTTAAAAAGTGCCTTATAGTACCTCAGTAAATTTTTAAAATAAAAATTTTAAATTTAGATGTTTCCTTGTTCAAAACACCATCTCATAAAGAGTTTAACCTTTTAACCTCAACTTCCTACAAAACATCTAACAGTATTTTCTCAGACTACCTTTCTTGTCCCAGTTCTAATTTCAAAAAGTTCAAATCAGTAATGGCAACACTTAAGCTTGTGCTATAGCATTTCAGAAATTTCCAATTAGAGAACAGTGACAGTGAGGCAGCAATTACTTAAAAATATAGAAAACAATGAAATGAAATGGTGATTTCCCCAGCACGGCTCTTAGAACATAATAATATTACCTCTGGGAATATGGCAAAGAGATAGACCATATGTGTCCATTTCTATTTTTTCCATGTAGTATTCATTTTACAAATACCCCTTTCACCCTTTAACTGATCATGGATAAACCAGAATCAATTTAGCTAAGAGGAAATTTTAAGGCAAGATGAACCCCATCTGGCCCTGATCTCTAAACTTGGGTTTTGATGTCTTTGTCAAGCTGTATCTTATGCACTTATCACGAACAGATAAATGTGAACCAATCACGCTTTCTTGTTCCTATTATACAAATAATAGGATAATAAAGGAACATAGAAACTGTTTAGCAAGAAAGGCAGATTTTGCTCTTGTTTTATTTTGGGGCTGATCAAGAAAACAGATTCTCTTGCAGGACTGTTTGGATTTTCCAGTAGTGACAGCTTGGTGTTTGTGGTTCCATTACTTTGGAATAATATTTCCTATTCTCCCAATTATTCTCAGGCATGTTTAAAAATTTTGGTACTATAAACTTGCTAGGTGCAGGTGTACCTGACAGGTGTGTTACATTCCTTTCAGTTTTCAAAAACAATGGCTAATTCTCACCCTTGTGTTTTGGAAGTAGCTGCCAGTCAAGTACCCAAATACTCGTAGTTTTTCTCCTCCGATCTACTGGAGTTCATTCTTTTTACAAAACCTCTGACCATAGCACTGACATCTAGCTGGTGATGAGTATGCCTTTCCTGACTGTGCCCAGTGTTTCCCCACAGTGCTCTTCATAATTTTACAGCTGGACTTGTCCTACAAGGTAGAGCCTGTTGGCCTAATCCACCAATGGCCCGCAACACACTCACATGGTGCATGATCAATCTCACCGCCCAGATGTTTCCACCTTTTAAACTTTAATTTACAGAAGATGATGATAGTGATGACAATGATGGTGAGGTTGACCAATATAATTTTTAAAACTCTCTTCCATGCATATGGTTAAGTGCTAAATATAGTATTTACACATCATGTCAACCCCAAGAGGTGTGCATGACAATGGTAGGATGACATAACGTCCTTGAGCTGGGTATAAATGGGAGTGCTGACTACACCTCCCTTCTCCTCAGGGTACCCCAGGCTTTACTCCTGGTGAGACACCTGGTGGCTGCTTTGCGAAATGAATGCTCCAATTTCCACTGACAGTTCTTACTCCAAGTATGCTTTGCTTTTCCCAAGGCCACCACACAGCCTTTCCTTCCTCTTTCACAGTGTGGCCCCTCCAAATGTGACCAGTTTCTGAGTTTCTTTTCCATGTCATGTTCTCTGCACTTTATGCCATTAGATTCAGAATTTCGAGTCTCTTGGGGGACAGTTTGTTTTCTACAGTGTGCAAAATGCGGTTTTTATATTTGGGACACTAGAAAAGCCAAGTGCCATCTCAGCATCTCTCACTCTTAAGAGCTGTATTTGACAGAGGTATCCTCGATCATCCTGCTGATCATCCAGAAAGAGTTTCTGTTCTGTGCCCTGATCTCCTGAGCCGTGCTGTGAAAATCAGATGTGAGTATTATGCAGCATGGTGGGAGAGGACACACAAGGAGGGTTTCTTGTAGCCTGTTTATACGAAATATTCCCATGCCCAGACATGCTTTCTTCTCCTTCCTCCCTTTCCTTCTTCCTCCTCTTCCTCTTCGAGGAGGGCGGTTTCACTGTGTTGCCCAGGCTGGACTCAAACTCCAGGCTGAGATTACAGATGCACACCACCACAACCAGGTCTAGAACATGCTTTCTAAAAAACAAACAACCCTGGTCCTTTAGCACAGAAATAGCTATGTTCCTTTCCTCAAACTATTTACATACAAATATAAAACATACATAACTGAGATAAGTGTTACACTGATAAAGCCAAGTATGATCCACAACATTGGGAAACAGCTGGAGGATCAGAGTCTTATCTTCTGCTGCCTCTCCTGGCACTTTGTGGGAGCCAAATATAAGTAGGTTCTCCCGGATGTGTCAAACTGTGTTACTTTTCTTGATCACTACTCCAGACAAAAGAAATTAACATATTCTTTTCCTACTATGGAATTTATCCTTTAGAAAAATTGGCTTATCCAGTGGTTTTCTTTTTCTGATTTTTTTTTTAAGATGTGGCATACAAGTCAGGATTGGGTACATAAGTGGTTTATGTACAGCTGAAGTTTGGGCCTCCCATTGGACCTCACTTCGCCTGGATTAGGATCAGGTACCCTTATGGATGTGATATGTCCCCCCCACACCTTCCCTGTCAGTGTCCTGCTACTGCCAATCTCTTTCTTGTAGCATTGTGCTAGATGCTCAGGGTCCACTTATGAGTGAGAACATGTGGTACTCAGTTCTTTATTTCTGTGATGGATCACTGAGTATGGTAGATTCAAAATCCATCCAAGGTGATGCAAAGCCCATAATTTTGTCCTTCTTTATGGTCTCATAATATTCCATCATGTATATGTTCCACAATTATATTTTGAGTTGGAGTCTCACTCGGTCACCCAGAGTGGAGTGCAGTGGCCGCTCCCGGCCACCGCAGCCTCGACCTGCTGGGCTCCGGCGATCCTTCCGCCTCAGCCTTCCGAGAAGCCGGAATGACAGGCATGCGCTACCATGCCCGGCTGATTTTTTGATTTATTGTAGAGATGAGGTCTTGCTGCCCAGGCAGGTCATGAACCCACGGGCTCAGCCAATCCACTCACCTCAGCCTCCCAAAGGTGCGGGATTACAGGCTGAGCCACCGAGCCCAGCTATCCAGTCCACTTTCAATGGGCAACAGAGTTGATTCCAAGTTTTTGCTGTCATGAATAGTGCAGCAATAAACATACATGCACAGGTATCTTTTTTGTAGAATGATTTGAGTTCCTCTGGATATATTCCCAGAAGGAGGATTACTGGGTCATTTGGAAGGTCAATTTCTAGTTCTTTTAGAAATTTTCACACTGTTTTCCATAAAGGTTGAACTAGTTTGCACTCCCACCAGCAGTATAGAAGCATTCCCTTTTCTCCACATCCATGCCACCATCTTACTGTAGTTGGTATCTCAATGTGATTTTGATTTGCATTTCTCTGATTAGTGAGGCTGAGCATTTTTTTAAATGTGTCTGTTGGCATTTGCATGTCTTATTTTGAGAAGTGTCTATTCTTGCCTTTTGCCCACTTTTTAATGGAACTGTTTGTTTTTTCCTTTTGGAGCATTTGAGTGCTTTGTAGATCCTGGACATTAGGCCTTTGTCAGATACACAGTGGGCAAATATTTCTTTCCATTCTGTGGACTGTCTCCCCACTCTCTTGATGGTTTCTTTTGCTTTGCAGAAGTTTTTCAGTTTGATGAGTTACCACTTGTCTATCTTATCTCTTGTGGCATGGACACTTGGGGTTTTGATCAGGAATTGGTTGCCAGTCTTCCAGGGGCCCTGGGAGGTAAGCAGATGTCCAGTTCTCCCCTCCCCAGAGGACTCAGAGGGCACTGGGGGAGGAGCGATTTCCACTGTCCCTGCTTTTCCCCAGGGTCCACCTCAGGCCATTCCCAGGTTCCTCCTCACCAGGTGCAGGGGCTGAGTTGCAGGAGGGCAGTGTGGGCTCCAGGACAGATTCTGCAGCTCTGGGTCCCTTGTGTGTTTGGATCAGGGCTGTCAGGTGAGGTGCCCCATCCCCCAGGCTTGGACCAGGGCAGCACACAGCCCTTCGGGGCCAATGCTTGTCACGTGCTCCCACGGGCAGTCTCGGGAGACAGTGACTGGAACTGGGCTCCCCTCGTGAGCAACGCAGCTCTCTGCCGCCTTTACTGGCCCTCACATGTGCAGTGTCGGCCTCTCTCCACCCTCAGGCAGCCCAGGGCAGAGCCCGGAGTGCCAGACCAGGGAAAAGCCCCGGAGGGGCCCGGGACACGGTGCGACTTGGCGGACTGTGCAGGCTGCGACCCGCTGGGCTTCCCGGGGCTGTCTCCGGCTGGACACCGCCACACTCCAGCGCCCCAGCCGCCTTCCGGCCTGCTCAGCCTCCAGGCCCAGCCTTTCTCCATGCACTTGAGGGCGCCGACTGAGACAGGGTGGCCTTCAAACACTGAGGCACAATGGAGAGCGCTTTTCTGTCCCAGTCTGCAGGCTTGGCACCTGCCTGCTGTTTCCAAGGCCTCTCACTCGAAGGGCCCGTCCCCCATCCTTTGGCCCCAGCCAACGGCCCCCGGCAGCTGCTGCGCTTTCTTGGGCTCTATAGAGCCGTCCCTGCAGGTCAGCCTCCGGCCAGGGGTTCCCAGTCCAAAGCTCTTTGAGACGTGACCAGGGAGCGAACTTTGGGCGCCGGGCTGCTCGGCGTGCTGCACAATGGCCGCGCCACCCAGCGGGCCTCCCGACCCCGCGCGCGCGTGCTTTCGTGGGGAGGGCCGGGCCGTCCAGGGTGGAGGGCGCCCCCCCACCCCGGCCTCCCCTCCCGGCCTCCCTTCCCCTGCCCGGGTCAGGGCTCCTTCGAAGTGGCCGGCCGGCGTCCCGGCGCCCAGGTCTCTCCCACCCTGTGCCCGGTGCTGTCTGGCGACTCGTTTTCAGCTCCTTTCCATCTTTCCCTTCTCAACGTTACTGAAACCAGCCCACGGCTGGGGGCAGCGGCTCTGCCCAGCGGGGCGGCGGGACTGGACACGGGGGCGGGGTCTCAGATCTCCGGGGAGCCCCTCCCCCCTCCCGCGGGCAGAGGGGGGGCCAGACTCCCTGGTGGTGTAGACTCCAGGGGGTATAGCAGGAAGGCAGCCGCTCTGGTGTCATGGTTGTTTCAAAACTCGAGAAGCCTTAGTACTGGAGTGTCACCAAGCCCTGGGACCCTCAGGCCTCAAACTGTGTTGGGCCCGCCTGGAATGGTGGCTGGGAGGGTCCTGCCCCTGGGAGCCGTCTGCTTGCAGAGGGAACTGGCTACTAGACAGCTCCTGTCCCTGGCCGGCCCTCACAGCTATGCCCTCTGGTGCATGGCCTGGCCAGCAAAGACCGGAGGGGAGAAGGGGTGATTCTGCCATTCGTGTGCCTAGGAGGTCTGTTCATCCGAACAGGTACCCTCTTCTTACAAATGCAGTGTGTTGTGTAAGTTCACTTCATTCATTCCACACCTGGGCCTTCTGCTGGGTGTGGCCAGGCCCTGGAATGCAGCCTTGGGCAGGATGGACTGGGCGCTGGCCTCTGGGGAGCCAGAACAGGCTGCAGAGAAGAACCACCCTTTGGGGATCTCCCCTCACTCCCGCCCTGGGCTGTGTAGGGGCTTTTCTTCTTGGGTTTTTGGGGTTTGGGAACCTCAGGGGCTCTGGAGATCAGGAGTTGTCTTGTGAGACCACAGAGGGCACCTCCTGTCCAGGGATCAGGCCTGAGTAGGCACCTCAGGTGTTTTTCAGGACTCAATGCTGCAAGACCCATGGCCACTTGTCAAAGTTTATACCCTTGACTTCCCAAGTAAGACAAAACTACGAAGCACTGGTTTGTGGGTAGACAATGAAGTTTATTTTTTAGTTTTTATTTTGAGTTGGAGTCTCACTCTGTCACCCAGGCTGGAATGCAGTGGCATGCTCATGGCCTCTTCAGCCTCGACTTGCTGGGCTCAGGTGATCCTTCTGCCTCAGTCTTCCAGGTAGCTGGAACTGCAGGTGTGCGCCACCACGGCCCAGCTAATTTTTTGATTTATTGTAGAGATGAAGTCTCTCCAAGATGCCCAGGCTGGTATCAAACCCGTGGGCCCAGGCAATCCTCTCACCTCGGCCTCTCAAAGTGCTGGGATTATAGGAGTGAGCCACTGTGCCTGACCTGAAGTTTATTTTAAAAACTTTTAATTTCAGAAGAGTTTAGGTTTACAGGAATGTTGCCAAGGTGGCACAGAGATTTCCTGTAGATGCCATAACAGCGCACACAATGTTTGCTTTTTAAAAATTCTTAATAATTTTTTTTAATTGGGTTGGGTGCATTGGCTCATGCCTATAATCCTAGAACTTTGGGAGGCCAAGATGAGAGGATTGCTTAAGCCCATGGGTTCGAGGCCAGGCTGGGCAGCTTGGTGAGACCTCAACTCTACAATAAATCAAATTCCTAGCTGGGCATGATGTGCACACCTGTAGTTCCAGCAACTTGGAAGACTGAGGTAGAAGGATCACCCAAGCCCAGCAGGTTGAGGCAGCAGGGACTGTGAGCGTGCCACTGCACTCCAGCCTGGTTGACAGTGTGAGACTCTGACTCAAAAGAAAATTTTTTTAATGCATAAAATGTAAAGTTTTATTTTATATTTTTTATTTTGTAGACACAGGGCCTATTATGTTGCCACTGGCTGGTCTCAAACTCCTGGCCTCAGGGATTCCCCTGCTTTGGTCTCTCAAAGTGCAAAGATTATAGGCCTGAGCCACCGTGCACTGCCAGCTTTTAAAAATAAATGTATTTGCCGGGTGCGGTGGCTCATGCTTATTATCGCAACACTTTGGGAGGCAGAGACAAGAAGACTGCCTGAGCCCGAGAGTTCAAGACCACCCTGGGTAACTTGGCGAGACTTCGTCTCTACAATAAATCAAAAATATTAGCTGGGTGTGGTGGTGAGCACCTGTAGTTCCAGCTACTCAAAAGGCTGAGGTGAGGGTCGAAGAGCCCGGAGGGTCGAGGCTGCACTGGTATATATATCAGCACACCAAGGTACCATATGTTAGGGTGACATTTCCCAGACTCCTTCAGCTACACCCGGATGGCAACGGCCTAGCAGCCTGTCCCAGTGAGGCTTCTATCCTTACCTGTCCCTTCGCTCTTCCTTCCGGGGGACGGCCAGGACACACTCGCCTCCAAAGGCCCAGGCCCCTTCCAGGCTGTGTGGCCTAATGGGGATGAGGTTCTCTCGCCCACCAGTAATCCCCAGGGTCTTCCGCAGGGCGGCTGCCCCAAAAGATCCCAC
>NW_007231274.1:9600-11459 GCF_000164805.1 Carlito syrichta | reverse complement strand
GCAGACTTAAGTACCTGACTTAATTAGCTAACAAGCAGGCTATACAACTGACTTAACAAGCTTGCTACCAAGCTAGCCAGCTGGTTAGCGAGCTGACTTAATACCTGACTTAAATTGCTGGCCTACTTGCCAGACAGCTGAATTAACTAGCTTGCTATATAGCTAGCCAGCTGGCTAGCCAGATGACTTAACTAGATCACTTAATTAGCTCATCAGGTGACTAGCCAGCTGACTTAAGTAACAAGCTACCTAGCTACCCAGCTGCATATCCAGATGACCTAACTAGGTGACTGAAGTAGCTAGCCAGCTGGTTAGGAAGCTGACCTAACTGCCCAGCTACCTAGCTAGCCAGCTGGATAGACAGCTGAGCAAACTAGCTAACTACTTACATAGCCCGCTGTCCTGCCTGCTGATTTAACTACCTATCTGCCTACCTAGCCAGCTGGCTAGTGAGCTGACTTAACTAGGTTACTTAACTAGCTGGTTAACTGGCTAGTCAGCTGATTTAACTAGCTAGCTACTCAGAGTGTCAACTGGCTAGCCAGCTGTTTTATCTCACTGAATTAACTCGCTAGCAAGCTGACTTAACTACCTGACTTAACAGGCTAGCTACCTAGCTATCCAACTGGCTTAACTAGCTGGCTTAACTATCTAGATACCTATATAGCAATCTAGCTAGCCAGCTGACTTAACTAGCCGACTTAACAAGTTAGCTGATATAATTAGCTGACTTGTAGAGCTAGCTTCCTAGCTTACCAGCTGACTTAACTAGCCTGATGGATAGCTATCTGCCTTAACTATCTTTTTAACTAACCAGTTGAATAGACAACTGACTTAATCAGCTGAATTAACTAGTTAGCCAGCTGGTTTCCAGCTGACTTAACTAGCTAGTCAGCTGGCTAGTCAGCTGACTTAACAAGCTGGCTACCTATCTAGCAAACTGGCTAGACAACTGACTTACCTAGCTGACTTAAACTAGTAAGATGGCTTGCCAGCTCACTAAACTAGCTAGCTGCCTACCTAGGCAGCAGGCTAGTCAGGTGACTTAACTATCTGACTTGAACAGCTAGCCAGCTTGCTTGCAAGCTGACTTATCTAACTAGCTACCTTCCTAATCAGCTGAGTACACAGCTGACTAAACTAACTGACTTAACCAGCTAGCCAGTTTACTAGCCAACTTATTTAACACGAAGACATCACTAGCTAGCCAGGTAGCTATCTAGCTGACTTAACTTGCTGGCTACCTACCTTGCCAGTTGGCTAGGCAGCTCTCTTAAATAGCTGAATTAATCAGCTAGCCAGCTGGCTAGCCAACTGACTTAATTACCTCACTACCTAGCTAGCCAGCTGGCTAGCCAGCTGACTTAATTAGCTGAATTAAATAGCTAGCTACTAGCTAGCCAGCTGACTTAAATAGTCTGCTAACTGGCTCGCTACCTCGCTAGCCAGCTGATTTAAACATTTAGCTAACTAGCTAGCTACCTAGCTAACAAGCTCACTTAAACAGTTAGCTGCCTAGCTAACAAGCTGACTTAACGTGCTAGCTAAGTAGTTAGCTTACTTGTTTTCTAACGTGCTAGCTGGCTGACTTAATTTTCCGTCTTAACTCATTAGTTAACGAGTGTCCTAGGTGGCTAAAGCAGCTGACTTAACTCGTTAGCTAACTAGCTAGCTAGCTGAATCATCCAGCTGCCTTAACTCGTTAGCTAACTGGCTAGCTAGCCTACTCAACCAGCTGACACAACCCGTTTGCTAACTAGCTAGCTATCTGACTCAACCAGCTGACTTAACCATTTAGCTAACTAGCTAACTACCTGACTCAACATGCTGACTTAATCCGTTAGCTAACTAGCTAGCTA
>NW_007231274.1:5215-9580 GCF_000164805.1 Carlito syrichta | reverse complement strand
AGCTAGTTAAGTCAGCTGGAAACCAGCTGGCTAACTAGTTAATTCAGCTGATTAAGTCAGCTGTCTATCCAACTGGTTAGTTAGTTTAAAAGATAGTTAAGGCAGATAGCTATCCATCAGGCTAGTTAAGTCAGCTGGTATGCTAGGAAGCTAGCTCAATAAGTCAGCTAATTATATCAACTAGCTTGTTAAGTCGGCCAACTAGTTGGTTAACTAGTTGATCAACTGGCTAGCTGGTTAAGTCAGACTAAACTAGCTGTCTTAACCACCTGACTCAATTAGAATGCTGACTTAACTAGCTGAATTAGGTAGGTGACTTAAATACTTAGGTACCTGACTTAACTTCTTAGCTAGTTGACCACTACCTGAATTAAATAGTTAGCTATGAATTTACCTGTATGACTAGCTGACATAAATAATTAGCTAACTAGTTAGTTAACATAATTAAGTACCTGAGTTAAATTTTTAGCTAACTAGTGAGCTAGCTGACTTACCTACCTGACTTTGCTAGCTAGCTGGTGAGCTAGCTGACTTAGCTATCTGACTTATCTTGTTGGCTAACGAGATAGCTAGCTGACTGAAAGAGTTGGTTAATGAGTTAGCTACCTCTTTTAACTAGTTGGTAGTCGAGTTAATTACCCTACTTAACTAGTTGTTTAGAGAGTTAGCTAAGTGACTTAACTTGTTGGCTGATGATTTGCCCACTAGTCAGCTCTATTAACTACTTGGATGGCTGATGTGGTGAACTAACTAGTCGGCCGATTAGTAGGCCTACTATTTCGCTGGCCTGACTTGTAGGCGACTAGTAGCTGAGCTAACTTGCCGGCTGACAAGTTAGCAGACTAGTCAGCGGATTGGTTAGCTGACTTTGCTAGTGAGCTGGTTAGGCAGCTGACCAGTTAGCTGACTTAACTAGTCGTCTGGTGAGTGAGCCAAGAGGTGAGTTGACTTTACTCATTCTCCGATGAGTGAGCCGACAGTTCAGCTGACTTAACTAGTCAGCTGGCAAGTGAGCTGACTGGTCAGCTGACTTACCAAGTTAGCCAGTGAGTGAGCTGACTTGTCAGCCAACAGGTCAGAGGACTTAACTTGTAGACCCGTGAGTGAGCCGACCTGTGAACCAACTTAACTAGTCGGCCATCAAATGATGTGACGGACTAACTGCCTTAACTAGTCAGGTGGCACACAGGCGACTGGTGAGCTCACTTAATTAGTCGTCTGGTGAGCAAGCCGACTAGCTAGCTAACCTGTTGGCCTGTGAGCAAGCCGAGATGTTAGTTGACCTATTGGCTGGCAAGCAAGCCGACTAGTTTGCTGACCAGTGGCATGCGAGGGAGCTGACTAGTAAGCTGAACGATCAAAAGAGAGCGAGCCCACTAGTTAGATGACCAGCTAGCTGAGTTGATAGCTGACTAGTGAGCTAAATACCTAGATGATTTGCTAGTTGACTTAACTAGCTAGCTGACTAGCTAGCTGGCTATCTAGCTGACATAACTAGATAGCAAGCAAGCCATCTAGCTGTCTAGCTAGCTGACTTAACTAGCTAGCTAACTAGTTAGTTAGCTGGCTAGTTGACTTACCTATCTAGTTGACCACGTAGCTAGCTGACTAGCAAGCTGCACAGCTAGATGACTTAACGAGCTAGCTGAATAGTTAGCTGAGTTGCTAGCTGAGTTAATTAGCAATATGGATAGCTAGCTGACTTTACTACCACACTAGCAAGATGGCTGGATAGCTGGCTAGCCAAATGACTTAAGTAGCTAGCTGCATGTTTGGCTAGATTACTAACCATCTGGCTTAACTAACTAGCTACCTGGCTGGCTAGCTGGCTAGGGAGCAAGCTAGCCAGCTAGCAGGCTGCCCAGCTGGCAAGCCAGCAGGCTTATTAGTTAGCTTCCTGGCTGGATAGTCATATTGCCAGTTGGCTTAACTAGCCACCTAGCTAGTCATTCGTCTAGCCAGCTCACTTAACTCGCTGACTTAAGAAGGTGACCATTGGACTAGCCAGCTGACTTAATTAGCTAGCTACCTACCTAACCATGTGGCTAGTAAGCTGACTTAAACAGCTGACTTAAACAAGCAGCCAGCTGACAAGTCAGCTAACTAAACAAGCGAGTGACCTAGCTAGAGAGTTGCCTAGCTACTTGAATTAATTAGCTGACTTAACCAGTTATTTAGCTGGTTTGCCAGCACACTCAGCTACTTGACTTAACTAGTTAGCCAGCTATCTAGCCAGAAGACAAAATTAGCTGACACTAGCAGCCTGGTGGCTAGCCAGCTGATTTAACTGGCTAGCTACCGAGCTAGTCAGCTGGGAAGCCAGCTGAATTAGCTAGCTGACTTAAATAGCTACCAAGCTGGCTGGATAGCTGACATAACTAGCTAGCTACCTAGCTAGCCAGTGGTCTAGCCAGTTGACTTAATTTGGTTACTTAACTAGGTAGATGGCTGGCTTTTTACCTGGATATCTGACTTAATGATCTAGCTGACTATCTAGCGGACAACCTAGCTGACTTAACTAGCTAGCTGAGTAGCAAGCTAACTAGCTGACTAGTTAGCCACCTACCTCACAAGCTACCCAACTGCCAGACCACCATGCTAACAAGTGTCTTAACTTGCCAGCCACCTAACTAGCCAGCTGGCTAACCAGCTGACTTAACTAGTTGACTTAACTAGATAGCCATCCGGCAAGTCAGCTGGATTAACTAGCTATCGACCTAGCTAGCCAACTGTCTAGCCTGCTATAATAACTCACTGACTTATCTAGCTATCTACCTAGCTAACCAGTTGGTTAGCCACTTGAACTTACTACCTGACTTTACCTGCTAGCCAACTGGCTAGCCAGCTCACTTAACTAGCTGATTTAAATAGTTAACCAGTTGGTTAGCCAGCTGCCTTAACTAGCTGACATCACTAGCTAGACAGGTAGCTAGACAGTTGAATTAACTAGCTAGATACCTTTTTATCTTGCTGGCTTGCCAGCTGATTTAACTACCTAGCTTCCTATCTTACCCGCGGGCTCGTGACTTGAGTTCTCTAGGTGACTTAACTAGCTAGCCAGCTGGAAAGTCAGCTGATTTAACTAGCTAGCTACCCAAGCTATGCTGGTGGCTAGCCAGCTGACTTCACTAGCTGACTTAACTTACTAGCAAGAAGACATAACTAGCTGACTTAAATAACTAGCTACTTAGCAAGCCAACTCAATTTACTAGCTGAAATAACTAGCTAGCTTCCTAGCTAGCTTTCTAGCAAACAAGCCGACTTAAATAGCTGGCTTAACTAGCTGACTTAACCAGCTAGGTACCTAGCTAGTCAGCTGGCACAAATAGCTGTCTTAAGTACCTAGCTACCATTCTAGCTATCTAGCAAGCCAGTTGACTTAACTAAGTGAATTAACAAGCTAGCTACCTGACATGACTAACTTATAATCTAGCTTCCTATCTAGCCAGTTGACTTAACTAGCTGAAATAACTAGCTAGCCAGATGACTAGCCATTTGATTTAACTAACTTTTTAACTAGTTAACCAGTTGGATAGCCAATTGACTTAGCGAGCTCACTTAACTAGCTAGCCAGCTGATTGCCAGGTGACTTTACTAGCTTACTTAACCAGCAAGTCAGCTGGCTAGACAGCTGCCTCAAATAGCTCACTCCCTATCTAGCCACCTGGCTGCCCAACTGACATACCTAGCTCACTTTAGCTAGCAAACTGGCTAGCCAGCTCACTTAAGTAGCTAGCTACCTACCTAACCAGCAGGCAAGCTTGCTGATTTAACTATCTGACTTGAACAGGTAGCCTGCTGGCTAGCAAGCTGACTTATATAGCTAGCTTCCTATGTAGCCAGCTGTCTAGGCAGCTAACTAAATAGCTGGCCTAACCAGCTACTCAGTTGGCTACCCAGCTGATTTAACTCTCTGACATCTTTAGCTAGCCAGGTAGCTATCACACTGACTTAAATAGCCAGCTACCACATTGCCACTTGGCTTGCCAGCTCTCTTAACTAGCCGAATTAACCAGCTAATCAGCTGGATAGACAAATGACTTAACTGGCTCACTACCTAGCTAGTCAACTGGCTAGCCAGCTGACAACTAGCTGAATTAAAAAGCTAACTAACTAGCTAGCCAGCTGAAGTAAAAAGTTAGCTAACAATATAGCTACCTAGCTAGCCAGCTGACTTAAGAAATTAGCTAACTACCTAGCTACCTAGCTAACAAGCAGACTTGAATAGTTAGCTGCCTAGCTACCTAACTGACTTAACCAGATGGCTACCTAGTTAACTTATTTGTTATCTAACATTCTAACTAGCTGACTTAATCATCTGACAACTCGTTAGCTAATGAGCTAGCTAGCTTACTCAAACAGCTG
>NW_007231274.1:3899-4922 GCF_000164805.1 Carlito syrichta | reverse complement strand
TGAGTTAGCTAGTTGACTTAACTAGTTGGCTATCGAGATAGCTAGCTGACTAAACGAGTTGGTTAATGTGTTAGCTAACTGTTTTAACTATTTGGTAAACGTATTAACTAGCTGTCTTTATTAGCTGGGTAATGAGTTAGCTAGGTGACAACTTGTTGGTGGACATGTGGACAGCTACTTATCTTGTTTAACATGATGGCTGACTACTCGACTGACTTGTTAGCAGGCTTAAAATGTCGGTTGTCTAGTCGGCCGACTTGTTAGCTAGGTTAATTAGTTGACTGACGAGTTGGCCCACAAGTTTGCTCGATTAAGTAGTTGACTGACTAGTTTGCTCACCTAACTACATGGCTGACTAGTTGGCCAAATATTTAGCTGACCTAACTAGTCAGCCCACAAGTTAGCTGACCTAACTTATCAGCTGACAAGTTGGCAAAATAGTCAGCCGATTGGTGAGCTGACTTAAATAGTTGGCCAGCTAGTCGGCTGACTGGTTAGCTTACTTAACATGTCAGCCAATGAGTGACCCACATATGAGTGGACATAACTTGTCGACCAGTGAATGAGCCGACTGCTCAGCTGACTTAACTATTTTGTCCACGAGTAAGCCGACTGGTCAGTTGACTTATCTAGTAAGCCGGTGAGTGAGCTGACTTGTCAGCTGACTTTAGTCAGATAGCAAGTGAGCCAAATGGTAAGAAGAGTTAACTAGTCAGCGAGTCAACTGGTGAGCTGACTTAATTAGTCAGCTAGTGAGCAAGCCGACTAGTTAGTGGACCTGTTGGCCTGTGAGCTAGCCAATAATTCAGTTGACCTCTTGGCTGGAGAGTGAGCTGACTAGTTTGCTGACAGGTTTGCAGGCGAGCGATCCGACTAATTAGCTGACCTGAAGAAAGTGAGAGAGCCAACTAGTTATCTGACCAGTTAGCTGAGTTGCTAGCTGACTAGTTAGCTAAATAACTAGCTAATTTGCTAGCTGACTTAACTAGCTAGCTGACTCACTAGCTGGCTATCTAGCTGACA
>NW_007231274.1:0-3091 GCF_000164805.1 Carlito syrichta | reverse complement strand
CCAGCTGACTTAACTACCTAGCTAACTAGCTAAACTGCTGGCTAGCGAGCTGACTTAATTAGGTGACTTAATTACCTAGCCAGCTGCTAGCCAGCTGACTTAACAAGCTAGCTACCCAGCAAGACCACTGGCTAGCCAGATGACTTAACTAGCTGACTTAACTAGCTAGTTACCCAGCTAGCCAGCTACTTTACTCGCTGAAATAATTATCTAGCTACATAGCTAGCTAACTACCTATCTAGGCAACTAAACTAGCTGACTTAACTACCTACCTAATTGACATAACTAGCTGACTTAACTAGCTACCTACCTAGCTAGCAATTTGGCTTAACTAGCTGAAATAAGTAGCTAGTTATCTGTCTAGTCAGCTAAATTAACTAGCTTTTTAAGTAGCTAGTGAGCTGTTTAGCCAACCGACTTAATGGGGGTGATTTAAATAGCCAGCCAGTGGGTTAACCAGCATACTTAACTAGTTGATTAATGAGTTAAGCAGCAGGTCAGCCAGGTGACTATACTAGCTGGTTTAACTAGATATCCAAGTGGCTAGCTGGCTAACTCAACTAGCTCTCTACCTCTAGTCACATGAATAGTCAGCAGATTTAACTAGCTGACATAACTAGCTAGCCAGCTGGCTAGCGAACTGACTTAACTAGGTCACTACCTAGACAGCCAGTTTGTTATACAGCTGACTTAAATACCTGCCTTAACTAGCTGGTCTGCTAACCAGTTGAATAAACTAGCTTGCTACATAGCTAGCCACCAGGCTATCCAGCTGAATTAACTAGGTGACTTATCTAGCTAGCTAACTGTATGGCTTGCTGACTTAACTAGCAAGCTACATGGCTAGCCAGCTGCATTCTCAGCTGACTTAAATAGCTGACTTAACTAGCTAGGTACCTAGCTTGCCAGCTGATTAAACTAGCTGAAATAACTAGCTAGCCTGCTGTCTACCCATCTGAATTAACTAGGTTTTTTTACTAGCTAGGGAGATGGCTAGCCAACTGACTTAACGAGGTGATTTAACTAGCTATCCAGCTGGTTATCTACCTGATTTAACTAGGTCTTTAACGAGCTAGGCAGCTCGTCAGCCAGGTTACTAAACTAGATGACATAACTAGATATCAAGTTGGATAGCCAGCTGACTTAACTAGCGCTCTAGTTCTCTAGCCACCTGGATAGCCAGCTGACTTAACTAAATGACAATTAGCTAAATAACAGGCTAGTCAACTGATTTAACTAGGTTACTAACTAGCCAGCCAACTGGCTACCCAGCTGGCTTAACTAGCTGGCCTGCTTTCTAGCCAGTTGAATTAACTAGCTTGCTACATAGATAGCCAGTTGGCTATCCAGCCGCATTAACTAGATGACTTATTTAACTAGCCAGCTGTCTAGCCAGCTGACTTAACTAGCAGGATACCTAGGGAGCAAGATGTCTAGTCAGCTGACTTAACTAGTTGACTAAACTAGCTAGCCAGCTGGCTAGACAGCTGAAATAGCTATCTAGCTACCTAGATTGCAAGCTGGCAAGCCAGATGTATTAACTAGCTGACATAAATAGCTAGCCAGCTGGCTAGTCAGCTAAGTTAATTGCCTAACTACCTAGCTAGCCAGCTGATGTAACTAGCTGAAATAATTAGTGAGCCAGCTGGCTACCCATCTGATGTGACCAGATTTTTAAGTAGCTACCCAGATGGCTAGACCATTGACTTCACCAGCTGACTTAACTAGCTAGAAAGCTGGTTAGCCAGCTGACTAAACTAGCTGACTTTACTAGCTGGCCAGCTGGATAGCCAGCAGACTTAACTAGCTGCCTTCCTAGCTATACAGAGTGATAGCCAGCTGACTTAACTAGCTGACATATGAAGATAGCCTGATGGCTAGCCAGCACACTTAACTAGCTACCTACCTACATAGCCCTCTGGTTGCCAACTGTTTTAACTAACTACCTAGCTAACATGCTGGAAAGTGAGTTGACTTAACTATGTGATTTAGCAAGCTAGCCAGCTGGCTAGCCAGCTTTCACTAGCTATGTACCCTGTTAAGTAGCTGGCTAGCCACCTGACTTAACTAGTTGACTTCATCAGGTATCCAGATGTCTAACAAGCTGATTTAACTGCCTAGCTACCTAGATAGTCAGCTGGATAGCCAGTTGACTTAACTACCTAGCTACCTACATAGCCTGCTCTCTTACCAGGTGACTTAACTACTTAGCTACCTAGATATCGAGCTTGTTAGTGAGCTGACTTAACAAGGATACTCAACTAGCTAGTTAACTGGCTAGCCAGTTCACTTAATTAGCTAGCTACACAGCTAGGCAGCTGGCTAACCAGCTAAGGTAACTCGCTGACTTTACTAACAATCAAGTTTAATTAATGAGTTGAATTATCCAGCTAGCTACCTAGCTACCTAGTTTGCCAGTTGACTTAACTAACTGGCTTACCTAGCTGGCTTAACTAGCTGGCTTAACTAGCTAGCTATCTAGCTATCTAGCTTGCCAGCTGACTTAACTAGCTGAATAAACTAGCTAGCTAGCTGACGTAACTAGCTGACTTATATAGCCAGCTTCCTAGCTAATCAGCTGATTTAACTAGCTGAAATAACTTGCTAGTCCCATAGATGGCCATCTGCCATGACTAGCTTTTTAACTAGCTAACCAGCTGGATAGCCAACAGACTTAATGAGCTGTCTTAACTAGATAGCCAGCCGGTTGCCAGCTGACTTAACTAGCCGACTTAAGCAGCTAGTCTGCTGCCTAGCCAGCTGATTTAACTAGCTGACTCCCTATAAAGCCAGCAGGCTAGCCTGCTGACTTACCTAGCTGACTTAAGCTAACAAGCTGGGTAGCCAGCTAATTAGCTAGCTAGTTACCTACCTAGACAGAAGGTTAACCAGCTGACTTAAATAGCTGACTTTAAATGCTAGCCTGCTGGCTAACAAGCTGACATATCTAGCTAATTACCTGCCTAAAGAGCTGGCTAGACTGCTGACTAAACTAGTTGATTTCACCAGCTAGACAGTTGGCTATCCAGCTGACTTAACTCACTGACATCATTAGCTAGCCAGGTCGCTATCTAGTTGACTTAACTAGCTA
>NW_007231273.1:56376-95665 GCF_000164805.1 Carlito syrichta | reverse complement strand
CACTGCACTCCAGACTGGGCGACCTAGTGAGACTCCAACTCAAAAAAAAAAAAAAAGTCCCTCTTGCTCCAAACTTATGTGTATTTCTCCTAGGAGGCTGCTTCACCTCCATCCACCACCAGGTGGCGCTCAGTCAGCCGTGCGATCGGGTCGCGGGACTTCAGGGAAAGACCCCGTTCCCCGCCCAACCCTCTTTAACTGGGTGGTGGCGTGAGAATGGGGCGGGACTTGTTACCAGTAGTAACTGGTGCAAAGCCACATAGCTTCCACCTGGCAGAGCCAAGAGTTTCCCCCGTTGCTCTAATTCCCGTGGGCATGTATTTTCCATCAGCGGCAGATGCTGCTACTTATTTGACAGGTAGGGCAGGAGACCCCTGGGACTCTCATCACAAGGTCCCGTTGGCTTTTTTTCCTGCAGATCGTGAGTTAGAACCAACATTCCAGGTAAAGAAGCAGGTGCTGGGCATCCCAAGGGAGATGTTCCTGACCAATGAATGAGAGAACGGTTGCCAGCAGCACAGCCAGGCCCATTCTCTGAGCCTGTGCAGGGCCTCTGATTAGTAGCTACATTTGCATTTGTGAAAATAAAAATGACCTGCACTTAGCTTGCTGAGAGGGAGACACGGTTTGTGACAGAAGCGTAGCTAGGGGCTGGATTCCCGCGGACACAGCTTTCAAGTCCACAGGGGGCATCTTCTGAGAAAAGTCTGGCAGCGTGGATGGGCCGACCATGTGCATGCATGGAGCACCTCAGGTAGGGAAAAGGTGGGGGGACTGTCCTCAGTGTGTTGACTCTTCCCTGCCGGTGGAGTCAGGGACATGTTGGCCACCCCAACAGTGGCCCACGTTGTCCCCATGCTCTGAGACAAACCCTAAAGAGTGAAAATGGGGCATCAACACCCATGGACTTGGGAAGCGAAAGAGAAAGGTAGAGACAAGGATTCTTCCATATTAATGGGCTGCCTGAGGATGTGTGTGTGTCTGTACACACACGTTAAATAATAAAACTGGCAGTGACAGCTAGACATCAAGAATTTCCATGGAGAGAAAGTGAAGTCTAAGGATCACCTATTTCACCAGGGTACAAGGATCCCAAATTCCAAAGTCATTGTTGTGAACTTCCCCCCAAGTCACTATAAGCTTCTGGAAACATCCGTGGGAAGATCCAATCACTTCTTTAAACCCTCATGCAGTAAGAAGCTAGACCCATAATACTGGCTAACTTTAGTCTTTGGGAAAAGCAGTACGAGTGTTTACTGCAGAGAAGAAAATCATGATAGTTGCCATGCTCATTTTACAACTGAGCTTCAAACTTAAATTCCTGGTTTCATGGTGAAAAAAATATATGATATTGGTCTCTCACAGATAATTTATTTTTTAAAAAACTGGAACAATTCTTTAGAAAGTCAGTATGGTTTGAAGAGTTTATCTCCCTCTGCAGCTAGGTCACTCAAGCCCCCTGGGAGCCAGAAAGCAGCTGTGAATTCAGCATCCACAGGCTTGGAGGAGCTGTCAGCACTGAGTCAGGTCTGCAAGCATGTCGAGAGCTGATGTACTTTGTCACATCCCACTGTATGAAGAAATAAGCACGTCTAGTAGCTCTAGGTCAAGGACTGCAGCTCTCCACGTTTATGAGCTTGAAGTCTTGTCAGGCTGAACAAATAAAATAATACTTGTGGCTCCTTCAGTCCCACTGTCTTCCCAGGGACTGACTGTTCTTCCTATGAAATGTCAGCTCGCATCAGCAAAGGGACAAAGGGAGCCAGATTATTAGCTTGATGAGGACTGAGACACCATCTGGTAGCCATTTCCTATAAATCTTTGTCTCATGCAAATTCCTTGCACAAAGGAGCCTTGGCTTTTGATCTGTAGGCTGCAAGGAACCAGTTTGCATGACTTGGGAAGCCCGAGATGCCTACACTTCCACAGCTTGGCAGGCCTTTCTGTCATTTCTGTCCCAATCCAAAGTACCCAGCCCCAAGTTTTATAACAACACCCTAAACCTGAAGTCTAGAGAGGGCGCTTCTTCCTCTCTGAGGTCTTTCATAGGATGAGAAAAAGTCATTTGAGCTGTCACATTTGACCCTCTGGTGGTGAAGGTTTTTTTTTTTTTTGAGTTGGAGTCTCAATCTATTGCCCAGACTGGAGTGCAGTGGCATGCTCCCAGCCACCGTAGCCTTGACCCACTGGGCTCCAGCGATCCTTCCACCTCAGCCTTCCAAGTAGCCAGAACTACAGGTGCATGCTACCACGCCCAGCTAATTTTTGATTTAGTGAAGAGATGAGGTCTCGCCAAGTTGCCTAGGCAGGTCTTGAACCCGTGGGCTCAGGCAATCCACTTGCCTCAGCCTCCCAAAGTGCTAGAATTTCAGACTGAGCCACCAAGCCCAGCCGGTGAATGTTCTTGAAAGGAAAAAATGCTGAAGGGATCCTCATTTTAAAAAAATTCATGAATATTCTGCAGTAAAATAAAAAATATAAAGAGCTCCCCTTCTCATTTGAGACTTGCGTTGCTGACTAGTGACCATTTTTACAAGATGAATGCATGTCTGGCTTCCCCAGGTGCAAGCTCTTGCCTTGGGCTCAGCTCGGGCTTGACCACAGACTGGCCTTTGTCCTCCTTGGCAGATGGAATAGACTAATGTGACCCTGACTTGACAGTTTTTGGTCAGCAGCCGAGGAGTCAGGCCATCCCTGAACAGAATTTCCAAGTGAGTGAAGTTCTTCCCAGGGGCACTCTTTTCCCACCCAAGCTGACAGGACCCATTCCCTCTGTCCACTTCTCTCCCCAGCTCCACACCAGCCCCTTCTGACCAAGGAATGAGGTTTTCTTCTGAAAAGACTTGCTTGCCCTAATAAAACACTCTCTGAGGGCATTTCCACTTTCACAGGGTTTCTGTGAAACCTGTGTGGCCAGGTGCAGTAGCTCATGTTTCTTATCCCAGCACTTTGGGAGGCCAAAGTGGGAGGATCGCTTGAGGCCTGGTGTTTGAGGATAGCCTTGGCAACATGCAAGACCTCTGCAAAAAATAAAAAAAAGAAAGAAAAAAAATAAAACTGTGTAAGCCAAAGGATAGGATTTCCAACGGTGTCATCTGGAGAGGCAGTGACAAGTTGTGACAAGTGACTCTGGACTTGCAGCCCCTCCACCCATAGACTGCTCCACAAGCTGGTAAAGCTGGCTCTGGCCCTACAGAGAGGAGCTCAAGACCCTGAGTTTTGCATCCCATGGATGACCATGCTTCTCCTTGACGCTGGGCCCCTGCGCCCATGATTTTCATCCACAAGAATCTTTACCACTTCTTCCTCCCACTGTGATTGGTAGAGCTGTGTTTAGACTTGCCTGTTCTGAAATAGTTGGGCTCTTCTCAGAAACGGGCACTTCACATTAATTAAGGAAGGAGATGAAACAGGACCCAGCTAAGAGAGCTCACAGAGCAGGTGTAACAGGTAGGGGAGGGGGAGGCCGGGTGTGGAGGAAGGAGTGGAGTGCAACTGAGAAGGAAACATTTTCTCAGCACACATCGGCTCATGTTTCCAAGTTTGGGACTAGAAAAGGGAGAAAAGAAGGTGACTCCATATCACCTACTTGCCTAGACACGATAGTTAAAGCTAGAGGGATCACCTACTTGCCTAGACACGATAGTTAAAGCTACTCCATATCACCTACTTGACTAGACACGATAGTTAAAGCCAGAGGGAAGCCCTGTTTGCAAAGGCTGAAGGCTGGGTTCACTGTTTAAAGAGGCCGAATGCATCTGGACTCCAGTTAACTGGGAAGAAAGAGAACCCTCCCCAGACAGGGTACCACAGTGTCATTTTGCTCTTTTAAACTAGAATAATCCCTAACCACCCAATAGCGGCATCCTCATGGCCATTTGCTGTTATAGCCGGCTCATGGAAAAAGGAGGCCATGGCCACAGACTGGCTCAGAGTTGGGCTGAGGGGAACCAGAAGAGGAAGACCCTGAAGACTGGAGCACCCCATTCTCTGGGGCTGGTTCACGTCTCCTTCCCACCTGAGGTCTTAAGGGACAGAAAGCCCAGGTCTCATGACTTCTCAAATGTCAAGAACTCCCCATAAGCCATGGATGTGAGTTTGTCAATTGTACTCAGTCCCTGAAAATGTTTGACAGAAAAATTCTGAAGTCGCAGTATCAAGATACTTCCTTGGGTGTAGAGGCGTAGCTGGAGGCAAGGTCAAGAGAACCAGGGTAGCCGGGTTCGGTGGCTCAGCCTGTAATCCCGCGCCTTTGGGAGGCTGAGGTGAGTGGATTGCCTGAGCCCGCGGGTTTGAGACCCGCCTGGGTAGACGTGACCTCATCTCTACAATAAATAAAAAAATTAGCCGGGCGTGGTAGCGCATGCCTGTAATTCCAGCTACTTGGAAGGCTGAGGCGGAAGGATCGCCGGAGCCCAGCAGGTCGAGGCTGTGGTGGCCGGGAGCAGCTACTGCACTGCAGTCTGGGCAACAGAGTGAGACTGCAACTCAAAAAAAAAAGAGAACCAGGGTGTTGTGTGTTCAATTGTATCCCCCTTAAAAATATATATTGGTTTCCCAATACCTAAGAATATGACTTTATTTGGACATAGGGTCTTTATAGCGGCAACCAAATTAAAATGAAGTCATTAGGGACCCTAATCCCATCTGACAGATGTTCCTACACAAAGGGAAATTTGAACACAGAGACGTACACAGGAAGAGAGCCATATTAATGTGAAGATGTCCATCTATAAGCCTCTATAAGGAGAGAGGCGTGGGACTGATCCCTCCCTCACAGCCCTCGGATGGAAGCAGCCCTGATGATGGCTGGACTTTGGGCTTGTAGCTGAACTGAGAAACAGTACATTTCTGTGGTCTAAGCTACCCAACCTGTGGTACTATATTCTTTTTTTTTTTTTTTTGAGTTGGAGTCTCACTCAGTCGCCCAGACTGAAGTGCAGTGGCCGCTCCCGGCCACCACAGCCTCGAACTGCTGGGCTCCAGCGATCCTTCCGCCTCAACCTTCCGAGTAGCTGGAACTACAGGTGCGCACTACCACACCAGGCTCATTTTGACTTATTGTAGAGATGAGGTCTCGCCAAGTTGCCCAAGGGGGTCTCGAACCCGCGGGCTCAGGCAATCCACTCACCTCAGCCTCCCAAAGGCGCGGGATTACAGGCTGAGCCACCGACCCCGGCTGGTACTGTATTCTTATTACAGCAGCCCTGAGAAACTCAGACACAGGGTCTGCATCTTTGTCACTCCATTTCTCTGGGTAATCAGAAGTCCAGCCAGACACACTGTCCCTTTTAGCCTGACACTCTCTGACTTTCTGGCCTCCAGGCCTGTAAGAACAAGGGGAATATCTGGCCCACTCAGAACCTAAAAAAGTTATGGACCGGACCCTGCTTTTGTGTCACAAATCACCACAGGCCAAAGGTTTTATTTTCTTCCACGGTCATGCCCAGGGACGGGGTGGGACTTGCTGCCTGGTTCCGAAGCATTCTTTAAGATGGTAGAGGCTGGGCACGGCGGCTCACATCTGTAATCCCAGCACTTTGGGAGGCCAAGGTGGGGAAATTGCTTGAGTCCAGGAGTTAGAGACCAACCTGGACAGCATAGTGAGACCTAGTTCCTCTTTAATAAATAAATAAATAAATAAAATAAAAATAGAAATAAGATAGAGCAAAATGGTGGAGAGCTAAAATTTGAAATATATTTTAACAATATCAGTAAATAGGTTAAAGAGCATTTCTCTTTTCCTTTAGGCTGAGCAGGCTGAAGAGACTTCACTGAACCAAGAGGGAAAGCTGGGACAGATGTGGATTTGTAGACAGAAGAAGGGGGCTCCCAAGAGGGGAGAACCCCATGACCCAGAATATGGAGATGAGGACACTCAGGCCTGCTTGAATACCACAGCGAGGGGACAAGTGTGCCAAGAGTTGAGAATTTGGAAAGGAGAATTAGAGGTAAGTTTCTTTGAGTAAGTTGATCCAAGTGGCCCAGGGTCCTAACCTCCGGCAGCTTGGGCTTTGTGGGTGATGGAGGATCAGAGGCGGCTTTGGAGTAAAGACCAGAGTAGGAAGAGCCTATTGACGATTACAATATATCATCATCATCATCATTATTTTTGAATTGGGGTTTCACGCTGATGTCCAGGCTATAATACAGTGGCACAATCATGGCTCACAGCAGCCTTGAACTCCTGGGCTTATGCAGTCCTCCTCCTCAGCCTCCTGAGTAGTTGGCACTACAGGCATGCACCACCATGCTCAGCTAGTTTTTATTTATTTTGGAGGCTGGGTCTCCTTTGTTGCCTAGGCTGGTTTTGGAACTCCTAGCCTCAAGCCATCCTTCCACCTCCACCTCCCTAAATGCTGGGATTACAGGCCTAAACCACTAAACCCATTTACAGCTGGTTATTGAACACCCATTGTGATTCAGATACTTCTTTTATTTACTCTAATCCTTACAAAAATCCTGTAAGGCAGACATAATCACCTCCACATCGACATGAAGAACTACAGTTCGCAAGGAAGGCACATCCTTTGCCTTGTTTCTTCATGGCCATGCCTGCCTCCCCACTGCTGTTCTTGTGGTTCTTTCTGGATGGGATGACAAGGAAGTCTATGCCTTTGACTCTGCCTCGGTGACCACACTCTGTATTCCCTCCCCTTTCCCACTGCTGTCCATTTTGTTGGGTCTTGCATGGGAATATGCATGTGTTGGGTGAGCCCTGAGTGTGTTTAGCTTGTAGGTGGAGTCTTGTTGGGTAAGGAGGTGCGGGGTGTGTGGCAAGGGTGGAGGCCGAGGTTGGCACATTTGAGAACAAGCCGGGGAACATACTGGAGGGTCTGCGCGTTCCTGAAGGCGTCTTCTCTTACAAGTACTTGTATCTTTTCCTTTCCAAGATGTGTATTGAGCAAGCAGCTGCTGCGGAAACCAGGCTTGAAATTTAACAGATCAATTAAATACCTTGATTTGACATTTTGGTACCAAGGTTGGCAGGACCATACAGGCATGGGTTTAATTGGGAAGCATCTCAAGGTCTCTCAGTCCAGGGGCCTCCTGGTGTGTAACTCTGCTCACACCGGTTCAGTGAGCTCAGAAATGGGGTCCCGGGCACAGAAGAGGCCATACTTCAGGCTGACCTAATGTAACTTTTCACTCCTGGCTGGTGGTGGGTGAGGGGGAAGCATCCTAGGAAAAGGAGGGGAAGGAGGGGACTAGGTGGGGGAAGGGGGAGGGCAGGCTCCTTTGAGGTGGTTCCATCTGTGCTGGGTGACTGAAAGAAAGGTGATGTAATGAATAATCTGCAGACTTCCAACTGCTATAATTCTGTGTGAATAATCCTGATAATGACCCTTTACCCAGCAAGGGTGGCATCCAGATAAGCAGATTGCTAGATCCTTCCTGTCAGCTTATGTTAACAGCGTGTTCGATTGCCATCTGATATGATGTAACACACCACCGTGATGGACAAGTCCCTGTTGGGCCTGCTGGGCTGCAGGAGAAGTGATGAAACAAGAACCTGGCTGGGTAGAGAGAGAGAGAAAGCCACCCTCGAGGTGCTCAGGACTTCTTCACTTCCTCTGTGCTCTGGGGGTGATGCCCTTCGATCGACCTCTGGGTGAGCACCAGGAGCCCACCAATACTTTCCAGGTCACAGTAAGGTCAGATGGACAGAGACCTCAGTCTTGAGCAGGGGGAAGTCAAGGTATTCTTTCTCATATGGGGCTTTGTGTGAAGGGGAGAGAGGTTGTCAAGAAAAACTGGCAGGGCTCAAGGTCAAGATCCTGACACCATCAAGTGTTTGGTGATTCAAGTGCAGTCAAGTTTTGTGTTAGCTTTTCCAACATCTCTTTCTCCATTTGGTAAGAGCACTTCCAAGTTCTCTTTGGGGACCCATCCCTCCCTCCATTCCCAGTCCGTATGTTTTGGGTCCCAGAGAAGACCATCTGAGTCTTATTGGGGAGGAGAGCTCACAGCCCAGGCCTGGCCAAGGAGAGTACTGCCTCCCCCAGGAATGGGCCAATCGGGAATATTAGAATTTTTGTCGCAGTCATTTGGAAAAAGGTGCTTAATTTCTGCCGGAGTTGCTAAACTAGTAGGATTCATATAGAACGGTCAAAGGTATCTCTGCCAAATTGGGAGATGAGGTGGATGAAGAATAAAGTCAATAGAGACTGAAGAGCTGAGAGATGGGTAGGGAGTCGGAGATTTCTGCCATTTGTTCTAACATCGGCACCCAACTTCGTTCAAAATGGATATTTTTCAGTCACACAAGCCAATAAATTCTCTCTCTCTGGCTTCCATTTTGGGTTGGGTTTCCTTCATTTGCAACTGATCAGAGTCACCGCCAATACCCAAAGCCAATCGGCTCCCTAGGCCCAGCACAGAGTCTACCCCAGCCTCTCATGTACCCTGCTCTGCTCTCTAGGACAGGAGGGGACCGGCTGCTTTTCACAGAGGGGTCAGTGGATGTGAATCTGTGCTGACAGTGTCCCACAATGCCCCTCTTATTTCTCTCTTGCCCTCTTTATTACCCCTGGTTTTTAAACTTTCTTCCTCTTCTTTCTCTCTTTTGATTTTGACATAGGATTTTAAAAGACACCGAACATCTTGTTTTGCCAAAAGGTAGGCAAGTGATCAAAAAATGATGCACAAAAGGGCAAAGGAGCAACTGGAAGGGGCTCCTGATAGGCAATTCTGAGAATTTGAGCACAAAATAACGGGAGGCAGTTATAAATTATTAAAAATAGATATCTATGAGTCTATACCAATAATTAATACATGCATAGACAGATGAAAGAATGAATGAACTAACAGAGCAGCAAACAAATATAGATGTTCAACTTATGATGGGATTACATCCTAATAAATGCATCTTAAGTTGAGAACATAAGTCGAAATGCATTTAATGTACCTAACTTTCTGAGCATCATAGCTTAGCCCCGCCTACTTCAAGCATGCTCAGACCACCTACATTATCCTATAATTAGCCAAAATCAGCTAACACAAAGCCCATTTTATAGCAAAGCATTGAATATCTCAAGTAATTTACTGACTGCTGTACTGAAGGTGAAAATCAGAATGACTGTATGAATACTTGAAGTACTGTTTCTACTGAATGTGCATCACTTTCACACCACTGTAAAGCTAATAAACCTTAAGTTGAGCCATCATACATTAGGGATCATCTATAAGTAATCGGAAGAGAAGGAGGGGCTTTACTTGCAGCAAAATGTCAAGCATCAACCAGTAAATGTGGAGAAAATAATTGTTTAACATGTCTGATTTTTTTCACGTTAAAAAATCATCATTTTATAGCCATCATGGTAAAGACTTTGACAGCAATTACATTGAATCTATAGATTACTTTGGTTATTATGGACATTTTGACAATATTAATTCTTCTAATCCATAAACATGAGCTGCCTTTCTATTTATTTGTGTCTTCTTTAATCTCCTTCAGCAATGTTTTAGAGTTTTCAGTATGGAAGTCTTTCATCTCCTTGGTTAAATTTGCTCCTAAATGTATTATTCTTTTTGGTACTGTTATAAATGGAATTATTTTCTTAGTTTCATTTTAGAATTGTTCATTGTTAGTGTACAACTGATTTTTGTGTGTCAATTTTGTCCCTAGCAACTTATGAATGTGTTTATTAGTTACAACTAGTGTGTGTGTATGTGTGTGTGTGTGTGTGTGTGTGTGTAATATTTAGAGTTTTCTACATGTGAATCTTTTCCTTTTTTTTAAGTACTGTAGTCTTTGCAAATGTTAATGTTGTAAAAAATTATGGAACTATTTTAGAATAAAAAAAGACTGAAGGAACATGGCAACTAGATGCAATACTTGGTCCTAGACTGCATCCTATATCAGAGGGGGGTAATGTTGTAAAGAACATGATTAGCACAATTAACACAATTGGAGAGTAGATGGGAAATTAAGTAGGAGAATGGTATTCCTGCTTAATGTGCTGAAGTTGGTAACATGACTGTGGTTCTGTAAAGGAACAGCATTAATCTTAGGAAATGTGCACTGAAGTGTTCAGGTATACAGAGCTTTCAGATATGTCACTCTCAGGTGGCTCAGAAAAAAATAGCTAGAGCAAGAGAGTGGGTAGAGGGCAAGACAGAGGAAGAAGGAAAGAGAGAGATAGAGAAGGAGAGGGAGACAGCAACCATCCATGATAAAATGGGGCAAAAAGGTAAATTCTGGTGACAGTGCGTATGGCCTGTACTATTCCTTTTCTTCTGCCTCCTCTGTGGATTTTAAATCATGCTGTTGGTTTTATGGTGCCAGTGCTGGCACAAACACTGTTTCTACTTGCCCGGAGACAGTGCTGTCCCCAGCTGTGCACTCCACTGGACAGCCTCTCCTGCCCTACCAGGACTTGCTGTGACTCCAGGAGCAGCACATGAGACATTTTTCCACATGGATGGATAGTTTTGTCAAGTGGAATTTAATCTGCCCAAATCAGGAGGATTATTTTGGAGAACGCATTAAAATTGTTAATTAAAATGTGAGTGTCTAATTGCCATTATTCTTGGTTTATAAGAATTATCACAGAGCCTGGTGTGTGGCACTGCTCTCTCTCTGCCCCCTTGCCTAACCCAGGGGAAATCCAGGGTGCTGATGTCACCTCCATTTCTGCCTGTGCTCGGGGGACCCTCCAGAGGTGGGCATGAGGCTTAAAGAAATAAGAAAAAAAAAAAAAAGACATTTAAAGACACATTCCAAGTTAAAAGAAGACCAAAAATTTTGGATGAATAGTCCTAGAGCATCCAGCACGGCAAGGTAACTTTGGCAAAGAAGCATAATATATGGCATTGACCCAAATAGCTTATGCTCTAAGATGAGAACACAAGAAAAGACACAGAGGGTGAGATGGTTGCAAAAGGTGTGCTTTCCCTTGTCCCCACATGAGAAACATCATTGGGCCATGGAAATTGATTGCCTATCAGTGGAGCAGACTGTAAGGATACCAGATGTTCAGAAAAGAAAAGGACTCCTGTAGGCTGAGGAGACTTCACTGAACCAAGAGGGAAAGTTGGGACAGGACATAGATTTGTAGGCAGAAGAGGGGAGAACCCCAAGACCCAGAATATGGACATTTGGACACTCAGCTATTTGAATAAAACTGTGAGGGGACCAATTTGTCAAGAGTTGAGAATTTGGAAAGGAGAATTAGAGATAAGTTTCTCTGAGAAAGTTGGTCACAGTGGTCCAGGGCCCTGAATTCTAGCAGCTTGGGCTTTGTTGGTCATGGAAGATCAGAGAAGTCTTTGGAGCAGAGGCAGGAGTAGGAAGAGCCTATTGACTATTAGTCTATTATTATTATTGTTATTACTGATATGGGGTTTCACTCTTATGCCCAGGCTGTAGTGCAGTAGTGCTATTATGGCTCACTGCAGCCTTGAATTCCTGGGCTCAGGCAATCTCCCTGCCTCAGCCTCCTGAGTAGCAGGCACTACAGGTGTGTGCCACCATGCCCAGCTAATTTTTCTATTTTTTTTTGTAAAGATGGGATCTCTCTCTGTTGCTCAGTCTGGTCTTGAACTCCTAGCCTCAAGCCATCCTCCCATCCCAGCCTCCCTAAATGCTGGGATTACAGGCCTAAACCACTAACCCCCATTTACAGCCCATTGTGATTCAAGTACTTCTTCTATTTACTCTAATCCTTGCAAAAACCCCATAAGGCAGACATAATCACCTCTATATTGGCAAGAAGAACTACAGTTCCCCAGGAAGGCAAATACTTTGCCTGAGGCCAGGCAGCTAGGAAGGGGCAGAGCCAGGGGTCAAAGCAAAGGCTGTCAAATGGGGGTCTACCCAGATACCTCTCCAGACACCATTTCCTCCTGTGTTGGTTGTCATGGTGCATGGAGCCATAACGTCTAATGTGGCTATGGCCATGGATATGGAAAGAAAAAGAATGATGTGGGGAAAACATGAAGGAAAAACCTGACAAGACTGGGCGAATGATTATGTTTGGAAGGTGACTGAAAAGGAACAGTTAAATGAAGCTTCATTTTGTCCTTTAAACAATAACATACTTTCACTACTGTGCTAGCTCTTTGGAAAGAGAAAAAAATAATCATAATATTGTCCCTGCACTCAAGAACATTACAGTCCAGTATGAGATATTATAAATGGACATCAACATGTGTGAGGGGGGACCCCAAAAAACCTTGGAATTTATTTTTAAATGTTTATTTATTCTTATATGTTTAGACATCAGTCACCTTCAAACTACTCTCTGTTTGATGCAATATATTATCGAGATGCTTTTCCCACTGCTCTAAAAGGCTTTTGAACTTGTCCATTTGAATGCCTTTTAGTGCTTCTGTTGTTTTTGCTTCATTTCTTCTTACATGAAAAAAATGTTTCCCTTTGAGGACATTTTTCATCGGGGGAAACAAAAAGTCACCTGGGGCAAAATTGGGTGAACAGAGAGGGTGTGGCACAGAGGTCATGTCATTTTTGGTCAAAAACTGCTGAGCACTCAGCGTGGTGTGGGAAGGTGTGTTGTAATGGTGGAAGAATCAGTCATCTGTTTGCCAAACTCAGGATGTTCCTTCTACAAATTGTGATGCAACCTTCTCAAAACTTCCAGATGACAGAAACTTTGGTTGATTATTTGATCCAGAGGAACAAATTCCAAGCATACTATAAGGGGCCCGCCCTCCAAAAAAAGAGAATTTTAGGTTTGTTTTTTTCTTTGATCTCCTCTTGTATAATATGGGAACAAGTTAGATAAATGCTATAAAAGCGATATATACAGTGCTGTAGAAGATGTGAGGGGGGAATCTATGTGGCAAAATCAAGCATATACTGATGAGAACATATTGATCTGGACTTTAAGAAATAAATACAATTTTTTGTTTGTTTTTTTCATAAAGATGGGGAAATGGGGTCTTGCCATGTTGCCCAGCTTAGTCACCAACCCAACTCCTGGGTTCAAGCAGTCTTCCCACCTTGACCTCCCTGAGATTACAGGTGTGAGCCACTGTGCCCAGTTAGAATAAATAGAGCTTTAAATGGCAGAGAGAAGACATGAAAGAAGGATTGTTCAGACCAGAGCTTCTCAGCCCTGGCACTATTGACATTTTGGGCGATAATTCTTTGCTGTGGGGCTTGTCCTGTACATTATAGAATGTTTTAGCGGCATCTCTGGCCTTCATCCGCTAGATATCATTTCCAGCTGTGACAATCAAAATGTCTCCAGACATTGCCAAGTTTCTTTGGAGGCAAGCTTGGTTGAGAACCACTGTTCTAATCTAAGAGGATGATGTGAGAAAGGGAGTATGTTTGGGGAATAAAGAGACATCTATATCAGCCTGTCTGAAAATGTGTTTCTTGGGAACATTAGTGTCTTGTGAGATAAGTCATAGTCCTTTAAGCAGGATCAATGGTCAAATAGCATAGAGAAATACCAAAGACTTTCCCCTTCAATTGGAGGCTCACAATGTATATTAGAAGAGTAAAGGCTTTGAGAGATTTTGCAAGAAAGTTGTGTGACTTTGGTTAAATATAATTACCACAGAGCATTTTTTAAAAAAATCAAGAAACAGTATTAAGCCTCTGAAGGGCACTATTGCCTTGCAGGGCACAGTTTGGAAAATGATGACATATTTGACTGAAACACGGAGTAGGTGAAATCTTGAAAGTTGAAAAGGTACAGATAGATTCTAGAACCAGCTTCAAAGGACTTGGAACTAAGTGAGAAGTCTGAATTTCGTTTAGTCAACAAGAGGGAGGTAACCAGCAGGTAACATAATTAATGCTATGCTTCAGTTATTCATTCAACATACATTAATTAAATCACATTAGTTTAGGGGCAGCAAGTCAAACAGATTAGAAGCAGTAGCAACAGGAACCACGGCACCTTGCTACTGGAAAAAGCATTAATTTAAGCATGGTCACTACAGAAGGAAGCGACCTGGAAAAAATATCTAGAGATTAACAGAACATAATTGATTTGTTGGAGGGTGGAACAAGAAAAGGAGTCAATGATGACTGTCACTTTTTAGGCCCAAGTTACTGGGAGCTTCTTGGTACCTTTAACAGAGAAAGAATAGTCAGAAAAAGTAGCAGACTTGGGGAGAAACAAACTCCTTTTGGACATGTTGAGTTTGAAATGTTGGTAGGACATCCAGTAACAGATGTCCAGGAAGTAGCTGGAATTATGAGTCAGGAGCAAAAACGCAACTAGAAATACCTTTTGGCTTGTTATCTTTTTTAGGGTAGCAATGTAAGTTGTGAATGTCACTGTGGTAGCTAAAGGGGAAAGAGTAGGGAGAGACAGAAAGGAGAAGGCTCAGAACAGAGACTTGGAGACCACTGACGCTAAGAGTGAAAGAAGACAACATAGCCAAGCAAACAGAAGAACCTGGTAAAGAAGCAGGGGATTTGGCAACGCCCTCGGGTCCCTTCCCACTGTGGGAATTTCTCTGTCCCCCTAATAAATCTTGCTTTCTAAAAAAAAAAAGAAGAAGAAGAAGAAGTAGGAGATTTGAGGAGAAATAATGTCAGAGAAGCCAGAAATGGAGGGAATGACAAGAGGCCATATATTGCAGAGAGATCAAAGAAGATCAGCCCCAGGAAGAGACCATGAACTCTGGTCAAAAGAGGCTTTTGAAGAGTTTCTATAGAGTGATGCAAGGAGTGAATGAGTGGTGAGGAAGTTGAAACAATAAATACAGATGACTTTGTTTTGAGTTGCAGTCTTGCTCTCTCACCCAGGCTGGAGGGGAGTGGCACTATCTCTGTCACCCAGGCTGGAGTACAGAAGCACTATCATGGTTCACCATAGCCTCAGCCTCCTGGGCTCACGTGATCCTCCTGTCTCATCCTCCTGAGTAATTGGGACTACGGGTGTGTGCCACCATGCCTGGCTAATTTTCTGTAGAGACGAGATCTTGCTATGTTGCTCAGGCTGGTCTCGAACTCCTGAGTTCAAGCAATCCTCCCACCTTGACCTCCCAAAGTGCTAGGATTACAGGTGTGAGCTAATAAGCCTGGCCTACAGATCACTGTTTTACAAAAAGTTGGTCATTACTGCTTAGAAGACAGTAGCAAGAGAAGATAACAGGACTGAATTAAATCAAGAATTGTTTGATTGGGGATGGAGAGACTTGAGCATGTTTACTGACAAAAGATAAGGAAACAGGAAATATTAAGAGATTCAAGAAAAAGGGCAAGAATTAGGAGACAAATGAAATGTGATCCAGGACAGAAATTCTTTGAGAAAAGGGGAGAGATATATCTTCTTCTGAGTCAAGATGGAGGAGAAGAAGATACATAAGAAAATAGAGAATGCTTGCCATAGAAACCTCAAGTTCAAATTCAGGGATCCAGGTCATCAGCTGACAGTGAAGGAGACATGAATGGCATCGAACATTTGATTGTGTGAGAAACAGCAGTTGTGAAGAACACAGAAGAGTTAAAGAGAGATGGCAGAGATGGCTAGAATGAGGCCTACAATTTGCTATGCAAATATTTAGCTGACCCAGTTAGTATAATTTGCTGACCTTTTTCAGGGGTATTTAGAGAGGAAAAAAAAAGAGAATATGAGAGAATATGCGAATATGAGAGAGAGAAGTTGGAATTACTCCGGTTAGAAATTGGCAAACAGATACTGTGCAATTAATGGTATCATTTAAAAAGGAGTCTACTGAAGTAGGAGGTAAGTAGGGCCATCAGAGAACAAAGACAAAGTTTAAAAGTTAAAAATGAATTTTCAGGTCTAGCCAGTAGCCAATCATTCTTCCATTGAGCACAATTAAAATAACTGAAAAACACACATACACACTCAATATCCATTTGAAGGACTTAGAGAGCTATTTAAAAAAGCCAGAACATAAGGAACTAAGATCAAGAGATATGATTAGTTCAACATTCTCCTAATTTTCTCTTTTAAAGCATTTGCCCATCACAAATAACTCAAACAAAAAGACAGAGGTTGAATACAGTGGCTCAAGTCTGTAATTCCAGCATTTTGGGAGACTGAGGTGGGAGGATTGCTTGAGCCCAGGAGTTTGAGACCAGCATGGGCAACATAGCTGTAGTTCTAACTATTTGGGAGGCTGACACAGGAAGATCACTTGAGCTTAGGAGTTGGAGGCTGTGGTAAGCCATGATCACGTCAATGCACTCCAGCCTGGACAACAGAGTGAAGGCATTTACCCATCACAAGTAACACAAACAAAAGGAGGCTGGGCATGGTGACTCACGCCTGTAATTCCAGCACTTTGGAAGATCAAGGCAGGAGAATTCCAGGAGCTTGAGACCAGTTTGGGCAACAGAATGAAACTTCATCTCTACAAAAATAATCAAAAATTTTGTAGCTGGAAATGGTGGTATGTGTTTGTAGTCCCAACTATTTGGGATGCTAAGGTAGGCACATTACCTGAGTCCAGAAGTCTGAGACTGCAGTGAGTCATGATCATGCCACTGCACTTCAGCCTGGGTGACAGAGTGAGACCCTGACTGAAAAAAAAAAAATTTTTTTTTTAAAGAAAAAGCAAAGACATTTTTAGATGTGCAGAAAATGAGAGGATGTATTGCTAAGAGACTGCACTAAAAGAAGTACTAGAGGGAGTGATTGAGACAGAAAAAATTTTATCAGATGAAAGCATGGCAATCTGGCTGGGCTCGGTGGCTCAGCCGGTAATCCCAGCACTTTGAAATGCTGAGGCAAGAGGATTAACAGAGCCCTCAGTTCGAGACCACCCTGGGCAACTTGGCAAGACCTTGTCTCGTCTCCACAATAAATAAAAAAATTAGCCGGGTGTGGTAGCGCATGCCTGTAGCTCTGTGTACTTGGAAGGATGAGGCAGAAGGATTTCCAGAGTCCAGCAGGTAGACACTGGGGTGGTCATGAGCATGCCACTGCACTCCAGCCTGGGCAATAGAGTGAGACTCCAACTCAAAAAAAAAAAAGGCATGGTAACCCGGTAAACAGTGAAGAGCAATGAAAAGGGTAAATATGTAGGTAAAATTAAATAAATGTTGAATGCTTCAAACAACAGTAGTAGGTTTAAATAATGAAAATCTTATTGGTTTAAAATATATGTAAAAACAAAAGTATTATACAACAGCATAAAGGACTAAAACAGAGAATTGAAGTTAAGGTACTGTAAAGTCTTCACATTGGGAAGTAGAAAAGTTCTACTTTAAGTCAGACTTTAATAAAACAAGAATGCATGTTGTCATCTCTGGGATAACCATGAAATGATTAGTAAAAACATATACTACCAATAAGCTGATGGGGGATAGAATAATTAAAAATAAAAATAAACCAGGCTTGGTGGCTCAGCCTGTAATCCTGCGCCTTGGGAGGCTGAGGTGAGTGGATTGCCTGAGTCTGTGGGTTCGAGACCCACCTGGGCAACTTGGCAAGACCTCATCTCTACAATAAATAAAAAATCAGCTGGGCGTGGCGGCGTGCGTCTGTAGTTCCAGTTACTTGGAAGGCTGAGGCAGAAGGATTGCTAGAGCCCAGCAGTGGAGGCTGCTGTGGCCAGGAGCACTCTAGTCTGAGCGACAGAGTGAGACTCCAACTCAAAAAATAAATAAATAAATAAATAAAATGAAATAAAATAAAAATAAATTAATTTATCCAAAATAAGATGAAAGAAAAAGGAACATAGACTAGATAAGAGTAAAAATTGGCAAGATAACAGATTTAAACCAAAAATTCCTAAAATATACATTAAATATAAGTGGATTAAAGAATTCAATTAAAAGACAAAGGTTGGCAGACTGGATAAACAAATATTCATTTGAGTTTACAAGATATATACCAGTGAGTGGTGGAAAAATATATACCTTGCAAACACTTAAATACTACATCAAATACTAAACTAAACTAAAGCAATACTAATATCACACAAAGTAGGATTTAGTGTAAGAAGTCTAGAGCTAAAGATGAACAATTAAAAAAATTTAACAATCTTTATTTAGCAATTAAAAACATTATTAGCTAAAGAATTTAACTTCACAATATGAACTTTTATTTTTTCAAGCATTAGAATCATAACTAATAAATGTAGAAAAAATAATAATTAGCTAAAATTCTTTAAGCTTCTATTTTAATACTAGATTTTGTTCTAGACTTACAGAAACCATGATTTAGAATAATCTATATGATTCAGCAATCACACTGCTGGATGTGTATCCAAAAGAAAGGAAATAAGTATATATCAAATAAAAATATCTGCACTCTTATGTTTATTGCAACACTATTCACAATAACCAAGGCATAGAACCAACCTGTTTAAAAGATGAACATTTTATCATGATAATTGGGTCAACTCACCATGTAGGTAATATTTTTATGTTCCTAAAACATGGGTCCAAAAATATATAATGCAAACACTGGCAAATCCAAAAAAAGAAACAGACAAATCCATGATCGAGGTGGGAAATTTTAACACCTGTCTCAGAAATGATGAAAAAAGTAGACTAGAGCAAACAAAAAGCAAAAATACCCATTAAGGATAAGGAAAATTTGGAATACAAAATTCACAAACTTGTCTAGATTGAAATTTTCTAAGTATGGCAAACAACTGTACAATAGACTTTTTTTGGTTTATGCAGCTGTTTTATCAAAACTGACCTTATATTAGGCCATAGAACAAATTTTAAAACTTCAAAGTACTGAATTCACACAGATTATGACTATGATGACAATGGAATCAAGCAAGAAATCAAAAAGCAAAAAGAAATAGATACTTCCCCGATACTAGAATATTAAGCAATGCACTGCTAAACAACCCATGGATAAAAAACACATTCTCAGTGGAATTAGAAAATTTTTTAATTGAATGATGATAAAAATACTGCATAACAAAACATGTGGGATGCAACTAAAACCATACTTAGAAGAAAATGTGTAGCTTAAAATAGTTTAGAAAAGAAAATTGAAAATCAATGACCCATTTAGTTCAAGTATTAAAGTGTCTAATTGTCAAACTAAACACAAAGAAAGTACATAGAGATAATAAAAAAAGAAGAGAAATTAAGGAATTAGAAAATAATGAAACAATGGAAAAAAATCAGCAAAGCCAAGGCTGATCAAGAAAAAAGACGTATATATTACCATATCAGGCATCGAAAAGGAAACATCATTATAGATTTTACAGACAATAAAAGAATCATATGGAGAAATTATAAACGCCTTCACACCACCACTTTTTAAAATGTGAATACAATATGATCTGGCATGCCTGTAATCCCAGTGCTTTGAGAGGCAAAGGCAGGATGATCATTTAGGCCCAGGATTTTGAGACCAGCCTGAGTACCATAGTGAAACCTTGTATCTACAAAAAACTTAAAAGATTAGGGCTGGGTATGGTGGCTCATACCTCTAATTCCGGCACTTTGGGAGGCAGAGGTGAGAGGATAACTTGAGCCCAAGTTCGAGACCAACTCTGGCAACATTGTGAGATGTCTCTACAAAATATTAGCTGGGCAGGGTGGTATGCATTTGTGGTTCCAGCTACTGGGGAGGCAGAGGTAGAAGGATCACCTGAGCTCAGCAGATCAAGGCTGTGGTGGCTGATTGTGCCACTGTACTTCAGCCTGGGCAAGAGTGAGACTCTGTCTCAAAAACAAAAAACCAAACAAATAAATAAATAAAAATAAAAGACTAACTGGGGGTGGTGGCATGCGCTTGCAGTCCTAACAACTCAGGAGGCTGGGGAAAGAGGATCGCTTGAGCCCAGGGGTTCCAGGGTACAGTGAGCTATGATCATCCCATTGCACTTCAGCCTGGGCAACAGAGTAAAACCCTGTACCCAAATAAAATAATAATAATAATAATAAAGTGAATAAAATAAACATTCCTAGGAAAACACAACCTAAAACCAATAAAAGAATTTAAATTGTTAATTTTCCATTAAAAAAATAATCTGTTAAAAATCTTCCTATGGCCAGGTACAGTGGCTCATGCCTGTAATCCTAGCACCAAGGAAGGCTGAGGTGAGAGGATTGCTTGAGCCCAGGCGTTTGAGACCAACCTAGGCAACACAGTAGGAACCCATATCTAAAGAAAGAAAGAAAGAAAGAAAGAAAGAAAGAAAGGAAGGAAGGAAGGAAGGAAGGAAGGAAGGAAGGAAGGAAGGAAGGAAGGAAGGAAGAAAGAAAGAAAGAAAGAAAGAAATTAGCTGGTGTGGTTATATGCACCTGTAGTCCCAGCTACTGGGGAAGCTAAGGTGGGTGGATTGCTTCCGGCCAGGAGTTTAAGACTGCAGTGAAACATGATCGTGCCACTGCACTCCAACCTAGATGACAAAGTGAAATCTTCACTCAAAAATAAAACAAAACAAAAGCAAGCAAACAGAAAACCAATCAATCAATCAAACAAACAAACAAAAAAAAACCTTCTCACAAGGAAAATTTCTGTTCTACTTGGTTTTATGACTAACTTCTTCTAAACAGATTCAGGAAAATAACTCCTATCATGACAAATAAACTTTTCTAGAGAGTAGAAAAAGAGGAAACACTTCCAAACCTGTTCCATGAGGCTAGTATAATCTTAATAACAAAATCTGACAAGATAGTAAAATTATAAGCTGATTTCTGTTATGAACATAGATGTAAAAATCCTAAACAAAATATTAGGCAAATTAAAATTAGTGATGCATAAAGAAGGAAATATAGTGAAATCAGTTCTATTCCAGGAATTCAAGGTTTGATTAATATAAATAAATTAATAACCATACATCTTCATATTAGTGAAATAAAAGAGAAATATTAATGTAATCATCTCAATAGATACAGAAAAAGCATGTAATGAAATTTAATACACATTGATGATTAAATAGAAGGGAACTTCCTTAATCTGATAAAGAGTATCTACCAAAAAAACCTACAGCAAGCATCATATTTAATCATCCAGTATTGAAATTCTTTCCCTAATCATTACCGAAGATCGGTAACGATACGAGAATGTCTCTGATGCCACTTTTATTCAACATCATACCCAAAGTCTTCGCCAGTGCAAGCAGGCAAGGAAAACAATGTATAACGATTGGGAAAGAAGAAACAAAACTGCCATTTTTCATTTTCAAAAACCAAATAGAATCTACAGATAAACTATTATGATTAATAAATAAACTCTGCAAATTTGCTGGTTACAAAGTCAATTACATTTTAAATAACCACATCAAATGATTAGAAATTTAAATTTAAAATGATGTCATTTACAATAGCATTAAAAACTCAAATGTTTAGGAATAAAGCTAATAAAACAAGCTTAAACTCTCCATATAGAAACTATAAACATTATTTAGAGACATTTAGGAAAATATAAATAAATCTAAGGATATATCATATTTGTGGATTATAACACATAATGTAAAAATATCAGATTCTCCCCTAAATTAATTCATAGATTCAATGCAAACCTTAAAAATACCTTGGTAGGTTTGTTTTGTTTTGTTTGCATGCAGAAATAGAAAAGACCATGAATGACTAGGACAATCTTGAAACAGGGTAACACTGAAAGCCTTACAGTAGATATCACATGTTATTAAATTGTAGGTAATTTAGTGTGGTATTGGCAGAAGGAGAGACAAACAGATCAATGGAACAGCCTAGGCAACATAGTAAGATCCCATCTCTAAAAAAAAAAAAAAAAATTAGCTGGTGTGGTGATGTGTGCCTGTAGCCCCAGCTACTTGGGAGGCTAAGGTGGGTGGATTGCTTCAGGCCAGGAGTTCAAGGCTGCAGTGAAACATGACCAACACTTAATTTGTAACAAAGATCACACTGTGGTACAGCGGGGGAAAGAACAGTCTGCTTCATCAATGTCAATGGATAGCCATATGGGGAAAACTTCATCTTAATCTCCACCTCATATTATTTTTTTAAAAAGATCCAGCTGGATTGTAGATCAAAAATGTGAAAAGTAAAACAATTACACTTTCAAAAGCTAACCAGGGAGAATATCTCTACGATAGTAAGGTACACACAGATTTCTTGAAGAGGACAAGTGAATCACTAACTAGAAGAGAAAATATTTATAACTTAGACAACTTTAAGAATTTCTGTTCATCCATAACTGATACTCTTTGAAGAGTGAAAAGACAAGCAAGCCACAGACTGAAATAAGAGATCTGCAATGTATTTTTCTAACAAAGGACTCATTCAGAATGAATAAAAAAGTCCTTTAAGTTGCTAAGGAATAAAAAAGTATTAAAAAAAATAGGCAAGAGACTTAGCATGCACATCCTAAGAGAATATCCAAATGGTCAATACACATCTGAAAAGAGAGTCAACCTCATTATTCATCAAGAAATGCACAATTAAATGCCATGTTTTAACTGACTAGAATAGCTAATAGCGCAACAATGAGTGGTTGTTGAGGGTGTGGAGTAGCCGGAACTTTCATATGCTGCTGTTGGGAACACAAATTGGAAAACTGTCAGTATTTGCTAAAGCTGAACACACGCGTGTCTATGGCCCAGAAATTTCATTCCTAGGGATTCAACAGAAACGCATAAGGGGAGAACCAAAAACACTTGGAATTTATTTATACAAAGTTGTGCATTTATTCTTACATGTTTAAACTTCAGTCATCTCCAAAGTACTCTCCATTTGATGCAATACACCTATCAAGATGCTTTTCCTACTGCTCAAAACAGTTTTTGAACTCATCCATTTGGATGTCTTTTGCAGTGCTTCTGCTGTTTTTTGTTTCACCTCTTCCACATCAGCAAATCTTTTCCCTGTGAGCACATTTTTCTGCTGGGAAATAAAAAGAAGTTGCTTGGGGCGAGATCTGGTGAATAGGGAGGGTGGGGCATGGTCAAAAACTACTGAGTACTCAGTGTGGTGTGGGCAGGTGCGCTGTAAATCACCCATCATGAAATGAGCAAACGAATTGAAAGAATTTCCTCCCCAAAATTCAATGAAGGTAAACACAGCCTCTCACAACAACATTAGCTAGTACACGGATGCCGATGGGTTCCTAGAACACTTACCTAGCAGAGGAAGCCCGTACTGCAAGGGGCCCCCCATCCAAAAGCTAATTCTGTTTGGTTTTGGAGAGAGGGTCTCCTTTTATATTTTGACTTGTGTGCTTTTCTTTCTTTTTTTTAAATTTTTTTGAGTTGCAGTCTCACTCCGTCGCCCCGACTGGAATGCAGTGGCACGCTCCGGGCCACCGCAGCCTTGACCTGCTGGGCTCCAGCGATCCTTCCGCCTCAGCCTTCCGAGTAGCCGGAACTACAGGTGTGCGCTACCACGTCCGGTTCATTGTTTATTGTACAGAGGAGATCTTGCCAAGTTGCCCGGGTGGGTCTGGAACCCTCAAGCTCAGGCAATTCACCTGCCTCTGCCTCCCAAAGTGCTGGGATTACAGGCTGAGCCACTGAGCCCAGCCCACTTGTGTGCTTCTCTATATGCTTCAACCAAATCAACAATAAAAATTACTTGAAAAATTAAAGTAGAGCACATAAGAATAGCTAGGGTCTTTTTTTTTTCTTAAAGGAATGGGTACTTATCTGATATCAAAATAATTTATAAAAACTGTTACGTCACTGACTGTTGGCACTGTCACAGACTATCAAATCAGTGAAAGATAACAGAGTCTAAAAAACACAACCATGTCATAAATGAGAATCTAATATGCTTGATTAAGGAGACATTTCATATCAAAGGAGGAACAGATGAATTAGTCATAAATAATATTGAGGCAACTGGTGAATTATTTGGGTGTCTAGGCACCTGAAAGGAAATTCTAGTAGAGCAAATGCTTACAGTTTTAAAAGGAACTATAAATATCCTATTGTTAAAAGAAAAAACTTTAGATAAACTAAATTTAACAGAGTTTAATAGGAGAAAGAATAATTCAGGAATCAGGCAACCCTCAGAAACAGAGTAGACTTGGAGAAACTCTGACTCCTCCATGTGGTCAGAGAATTTATGGACAGGTAATTTAGGAAAGTGACAACCAAAACATGGGAGGGAGAAACAGAAACAGTGGATTTGTTACAGCCCAGTATTGGCCTTATTTGAAATACAGCTGCTGTGATTGACTGAGACTTGACCACTTGTTACAAGAGGAGGTAACAGTGTTTATGCATCCAGTTAGGTGACAATGCACTAGGTACAGAGACATCTTTAGGCCTGACAAAATATGTAAGGAGGCAGCTGTATGTTAGATTTAACACTATGCTTGTAATTATTTCACAGTTATGGCATTTTTACTCATAATCTCTCCCCAATTTTAATAAATTCAACCTCTTTAAAAATCAATCACACCTAGACTACCAAAAGGGAAAGGTAATTACAGTATATACTCTAAAAATACCTGAAGGCAAAAGGCTTATCTTTCTGACACATAAAGAACTTTACAAATGAAAAATAAAAGCAAAAACACCTTTTCAGAAAAATAGATGCGGGGCATGAAAATCTAATTCATAAACAGAAAAACAAGTGGCCAGTGACCATGCAAATGTGTTCAACATTACAAGTAATCAAAAAATGTAAATAACTATGATGCATATGGATTCATTATATTGGCAAAGTTTAAAAAGAACCCCAGGCCCAGTGTTGGCATGCTTCAGTATCAAAATTTAAGATAAACTTCCTCTTTGATTCAGCAATTTAATTCCTAGAGATTTACCTTTAAGTAAATAATCAGTTAAATATCCAAAAGATGTCTATTACCATGTAGTTTATCATAGTGAGATACTAGGGGAAAAAACTTAATTTATATCAAACCAGAGTTGACTAATAAGTTATGATACTCATATACAATTAATTGCCAAGTAGTCATGAGCAATGGTAATATTTACTGTTTTAAAAAGACATGTTGAGTGAAAAAGGCAGTTACAAAAAAACAAGGGTGACCTCATCTCCTTGATGTAGATCTATTTATAGGTACACACATACACACTGTTATGGGCTGAAGCATGTCCTCCTAAAATTCATATGCTAAAGTCCTAGTGCCAGGCTAGGAGCTGTGGCTCAAGCCTGTCATCCCAGCACTTTGGGAGGCTGAAGCGAGAGGATTACCTGAGTCCAGAGGTTGGAGACCAGCCTGGGCAACTTGGTGAGACCTCATCTCTACAATAAATCAAAAAATTAGCTGGGTGTGGTTCCAACTACTTGGAAGGCTGAGGCAGAAGTATCACCTGTGCTCAGCAGGTCAAGGCATGAGCAGTGTGCCACCAGCCTGGGCAAGAGAGGGAGACTCCAACTCAAATAAATAAATAAATAAAAAGGCAAAATGAAGTTCTAGTGCCCAGTACCTCAGAATGCAACTATACTTGGAAATAGGGTCTTTAGCTGGGCTTGGTGGCTCAGCCTGTAATCCCACGCCTTTGGGAGGCTGAGGTGAGTGGATTGCCTGAGCCTGTGGGTTCGAGACCTGCCTGGGCAGCGAGACCTCATCTCAATAATAAAATCACAAAATCAGCTGGGCGTGGTAGCGCATGCCTGTAATTCCAGCTACTTGGAAGGCTGAGGCGGAAGGATCGCCGGAACCCAGCAGGTCGAGGCTGCGGTGGCCGGGAGTGGCCACTGCACTCCAGTCTGGGCGACAGAGTGAGACTCCAACTCAAAAAACAAGAAAAAGGAAATAGGGTCTTTAACAAGGTAATTACATTAAAATGAGGTCTTTAGAGTGGCCCTAATCTCATACAAATGGTATCCTTATAAGAAGAGATTTGGACACAGCTGTGAACAGAGGGATGGTCATGTGAAGTTACAGGGGGAAGACGGCCCTCTACAAGCTAAGGAGAGAGGTCTCAGAAGCAGCTAGTCCTGCTTACACCTTGATCTCAGACTTATACCCTCCAGAACTATGAGGAAGCAGATTTCTGTTGTTGAAGGCACCGTGTATGTGGCACTTATCATGGTTGCCCTAGCAAACTAATATTTACGTATACATAGATATCTGGAAAAATATTTACTAACTCATTATTATTTTTATGTTTTTGGAGACAGGGTCTCACTCTGTTGCCCAGGCTGGAGTGCAGTGATGTGATCATAGCTCACTGAAGCCTCAAACTCCTGAGTTCAAAGGATTATCCTATCTCAGCCTCCCAAGTAGCTACTATGCTTGCCACCACACCAGGCTTATTTTCTTTTTTCCTCCCTCCCTCCCTCTCTTCGTTTTCTTAGTAGTGATGGGTTCTTGCTTGTTGCCCAGGCTGGTCTCAAACTCATGGCCTTAAGCCATCCTCCCACCTCGGCCTCCCAAAGCACTGGGATCACAGGTGTAAATCACAGGCTGGTCACTTGATTTTAATAGCAATCATCTCCGGTAGTGGAGTTCAGCTTTTTAAAAATACTTTTCCTAGTGTTTGCATTTTTGAAAAATGAATAATACATTTTTTATGACAAGAAAAAACAATTGGTCTCTTTTGAACAACAAAAAAGTCAAGAGGCAATAATTTCGTTTGTTTGAGTCACAGGCCACACTTTCACACTCCTGTGCTCTCCCATGCCCTCTTTCCAGCTTCTTCTCCAAACCCCCACTAAAACAGTAAATCAGATTAAGAAGGAAAAGCCAGGTGGGAGTGGGGGATTTGGGGCTCAAAGTGGCTTCCACTTCTGCTGAATTTTCGATGCCTGGTACACTCTAAAGAGCACCGCAGTGACCAGAAGGCCTTGCTCCAGGCACGTGGCAATGGTCTGAAACATTTTCCCTGGACTGAAATCTTGGCCTTCCTCCAGCTGCTGGGGGCTGGGCCTCCCCCTCTACTCACCTCCCTGGCCCCATGCAAAGGGCAGGGGAGCAGGAAATCACGTGTGTGTGTGGGGATGGGAGAGTGCCTGAAGATCACAGCTGGTGATTTCCTGGGGTGGGGAGAAGTTCCCAGCTGGGCCGGCGCTTTGCATGTCTTCGGCCTTTCATGGGATCTAATAGCCTGCAGCCCTTCGCCCGCTTGCCCACTGGAAGGCCCACAGAGACAAGAAGGGGAGAGTTTACCTGGGCTTTAGGGGAGGCTTGAGCTTCTACCAGCTATCAAATACATTTGAATTTGTTGGGCTTCTTCAGAGAAACAGTACCAATAGGATGTGTGGGGAATACACTCAGCCCTCCATATCCCTGTGTTCTTCTGCATCTGTGGAGTCAACTGGGAACCAAAAATACTCAGAGACAAAAAATTTTTGTATTGAACATGTACAGAATTTTTGGTGTCATTATTCCCTACACAATACAGTATAACTACTAACATAGCCCTTCATGTTGCACTGGGTTTTATAAGTAAACTAGAGATTATTTGAGGTACATGGGAGGTGTGGGTAGCATATATCAAATATGATACCATTTTGCATCTTGGGTTGGCCGCTACAGGGGGTAGAGGAGTAAGTGGAGGGCCTGGAACCAATCCCCACCTATGCTGAGGGACAAGACAAGCATGTATATGTCTAATACACATATATGCATACATGTTTGTATATACGAGAAACAAAAAAACCCAAAATTATTTTTTGGAGGGTGGGACCCTTGTAGTACTGGCTTCCACTGCTAGGTGAGTGTTCTAGGAACTCATTGTCATCAGTGTACCAGCTGGTGCTGCTGTGAGAGACTGCGTTCGGCCTCAGGGACTTTTTTTTTGGAGATACTTTCAACGTGTCTGCCCTTTTCATGGCGAGTGATTTACCAGCGCACCTGCCCACACCGCGCTGAATGTTCAGCAGTTTTTGATAAAAAATGACATGGCCCTTTTTGTAGAGACAACATTTTACCATATTGTCCGGGCTGGTGCCTGATCTTGCCCCGAGTGACTTTTTTTTGTTTCCTTGGATGAAAAAAGTCCTCAAAGGGAAACAAAGGTTTTGCTGATGTGGAAGAGGCAGCACTAAAAGGCATCGAAATTGATGAGTTCCAAAACTGTTTTGAGCAGTGGAAAAAGCATCGTGATTGGTTTATTGCATCCAATGGAGGGTACTTTGAAGGCACAAGAATAAATGTACAATTTTTATAAATAAATTCCAGGTTTTTGGGTCCCTCATATATATGCATATATATGGAGAGAGAGAGAGAGATTACTCTGGGGAGGTCGGTCTTTGTTTTCTCAAGACCTTCAACTGATTGGAAGAGGCCCAACCATGTTATGGAAAGTAATTTGCTTTACCTAAAGTCCACCAATTTAACTGCTAGAATTACCCCAAATCACCTGTACAGAAACAAAAAGGTTTCTAAGCCTTTAGGTTTGACTAAATATCTGGGCACTGTGTGTTATAAAATTAATTATCACATAGACATGGCGCTCTACCAAAAAGCAGTTTGAAATGCTCAGGACTACCCACAATCTCTTTCCCACATTTAAAAATCCTACAGAGTTTGCTGGCAGGCCTTGACAGCATCATGTCTCACAGGAAGTTCTTCGCTCCCATACATGAGTCCCTGGGTTTCCTGCCTCAGAAGTGCAGCAGCAGGCATTGTGGGAAGGCGAAGAGCTTCCCCAAGGATGGCCTTTCCAAGCCTGCCCATCTCACAGCCTTCCTGGGATACAAGGCTGGCATGACCCACATTGCGTTGATAGACCAGGATACAAAGCGAACAAGATGGAAGTGGTGGAGGCTGTGACCATCATGGAGACACTGCCCATGGTGGTTGTAGCCATCGTGGGCTATGTAGAATGTCCCTGAGGCCTCCAGACCTTTAAGACCATCTTTGCTGAGCATGTCTGCAATGAGTGCAAAAGGCACTTCTATAAGAACTATTCACAGTAGCAAAAACTTGGAATCAACCATGTTGCCCATCGAACCTGGACTGGATAGAAAAAATGTGGTGCATATACACAATGGAATTTTATGCAACCATAAAGAAGGATAGACATATGGACTTTATAGCAACTTGAATGAATTTAGAGTCAGTCATACTCAATGATCTATCACAGAATCAAAGAACAGAGTACCATATGTTCTCACTCTTAAGTGGACCTTGAACAATTATAATACTACAAGAAATATGGGCAGTAGTGGGAAACTGTCAGTGGAGGGAGTTGGGATTGGTAGTTGAGGGAAACTGCTAGGGTAGGGAGGGGCGCACCTCATCAACAAGGGAACCTGCATAATCAACGTTTGTATACCTAACCCTGAATTGTACCCCACATCTTTATAATAAAAAAAAAAAAGAAACTGGCATAAGTCCAAGAAGGCGGCCTTCACCAAGTACTGCAAGAAATGGCAGGATGGGGATGCCAAGAAGCAGATGGAGAAGGTGTAAGCCACCAAGTCTGGCCACTAAATTTTGATGGCAATCATGAAAAAGTACTGCCAGGTCATCCACATCATTGCATACACCCAGATGTGCCGGCTTCCTCTGCGCCAGAAGAAGGCCCACCTGATGGGGGTAGATGGAGGTACTGTGACCGAGAAACTGGACCGGGCCTGGGAGAGGCTGGAGCAGCTGGTCCCTGTGAAGCAAGTGTTTGGGCAGGATGAGATGATTGACGTCATTGGCTAAGGCTACAAAGGGGTTACCAGTTGTTGGCAAACCAAGAAGCTGCCCCACAAGACCCACTGAGGGCTATGCAAGGTTGCCTGTACTGGGGCATGGCATCCTGCCCATGTGGCCTTCTCTGTGGCTCCGGCTGGGCAGAAAGGTTACCATCACCTCACTGAGATTAGCAAGAAGATGTATAAGATCGACCAGGGCTACCTTATCAAGGCTGGCAAGTTGATCAAGACAACGACTCCACTGACTACAACTGTCTGACAAACAGCGTCAACCCTCTGGGTGGCTTTGTCCACTATGGTAAAGTGACCAATGATTTCGTCATGCTGAAAGGCTGTGTGGTGGGGACCAGGAAGCGAGTGCTCACCCTGCGCAAGTCCTTGCTGGTGCAGACCAAACGGTGGGCTCTGGAGAAGATTAACTTTAAGTTCATCAATACCACTTCCAAGTTTGGTCATGGCCTCTTCCAGACCCAGACCGCGGAAGAGAAGAAAGCATTCATGGGACCACTCAAGAAAGACCGAATCTCAAAGGAAGAAGGAGCTTAATGCCAGGAACAGGCTGTGCAGCTGGTGGCATCTCAATAAAGGTTGTTTTCCAGTGGGGGAAAAGTCCTGCAGAAATAGTCATAATTTTCTTTTATTTTTTCTTCCTTTTTGAGTCTGTGTTTCACTCTGTCACCCAGAATGATCTTGCTCACTGAGGCCTTGAACTCCTGGGTTCAAGTGATCCTCCTGTATCAGCCTCTTGAGTAGCTAGGACTACAGGAACATACCACTACGCCCAGATAATTCTATTTTTCTTTTTTGTAGAGATGACATCTCACCATGTGACCCAGGCTGATCTTAAACTCCTGAGTTCAAGCAGTCCTCCCGTCTCAGCTTCCCAAAGTGCTGGTATTTTGGGCATGAGCTACCACCCCAGGCTTATAAGTTTCATTTCAATCAACCCCAGGAGATGGCAACTCACTTAAAAGAAGGAGGCAAGAAAGAGAAGAAAGGAAGTATTTAAGATCTGAGCCCCACAAGATACTGCTTCCAAGAATCACATCGTTCCAGAGAGGGTTGAACACATCACTTAAACAAGAACTTGAATAACTGGAAATTTTGATGTTCTTTCAAGTGGTTCCTGCCAGCACAGACATCTCAACACACGTCTACATGCTTTACAAGGGACCACGTGCGATGGAAGTCCTAACTTCAAATGATTACAGTTTGGAGAACAGCAAATGCTCAGAGCACCGGCCTGAAAGCCTCAAAAAGGGTCCTAGGAACTATCTGATAAAAAAAAATTACCCCTATTTCTGCCTTCTCCTGCTAGTCTTAAGAGTTGATGCCTCCTGAGGCCTTGCTACCCTCTGGGAGGCAACTGGGAGACTTCAGCCTGGTGTTGGCTGTCTCTGTGTCTTGCTCAGTGCTGAGCAGGGGTCATGTGGCTGGGTGATTGGGAACCCAGGTTTCCAGCTGAGACGTCTCTGAGGCTCTGCAGCCTCAGGCCTCTCCAAGTTTCCCTCTCCCCCACCATTACAAGGGGATAGTAGTCCCTTCCACAGAGCACGGTGGTGAGGAATAAGTGATACAAGTTGTGTAAACCACTTAGCACAGTACCCGCCACACAGTAATAACTCCATGGGTTATGATGCTTGCAAGTTGTGTGTTGTTTGGCTAGGGCCACCATAACAAAGTACACAAGCTGCGTGGCTTAAGCTCTAGAAATATATTGCCTCACAGTTGCAGTTTGAAGTTCAAAATCAAGGAATCAGCAGGGTTGATTCCTTCTGAGGCCTGGGAGTAGGGATCCTTCCCAGGTCTCTTTCCTATTTCTAGTGATGGCTGCCAATTGTTGGTGCTCATCAGCTGCATCACCCTAATTTCTGCCTTTGCTGTCAAATGATGTCTTCTCGTGTCTCTTTCTTCACTGTGTGTCTTCTTACAAGGACAGCAGTTATAACAGATTAGGGGTCTCCTTTCCCTGCTCCAGTATGATGTCATCTTAGCTAATTCCTTATTTCCAAATGAGGCCACATTCTGAGGTGCTGGGGCTTAAGACTTCAACAAATCTTTTTTGGGGAAACACTACCACATAAGATAGGATTTTGTCTGTTATTATTATTTTATATATTTAGTTATTGAGTCAGAGTCTCACTCTGTGATCCAGGCTTCAGTGCAGTGGCACCATCACAGCCTCTACTTTCTGAGCTCAGGTGATCCTTCCACTTTAACCTCCCAAGTAGCTGGGACTACAGGCTCGGGCCACCATGCCTAGCTATTTTTTTTTTTTATTTTTGTGGATATGAGTTCTCACTATGTTGCCCAGGCTGGTCTCAAACCCCTGGGCTCGAGCAGTCCTCTCACCTTGGCCTCCAAAATGCTAGGATTACAGGCATGTGCCACTGCTCCTGGCCCAATGTTATTATTATTATTGTTCTTTTCATTATTTTCTATGGCCAACCAACTTAGCACTGTGCACAAGGCTGACCTTCACCAGCTGCCCCTACTGGCTTCTCCTGTCCATCCCCTGATGTACCCCTAGGCTAGAGCAAGTTACTCTTCCCCACCAGCACTCCCACTGCAGGGAGCTTCCTCACCCTTGCCACTGTCCACTGCATTGTCCTCACCACTCCTCCAACTTCTTACCACATGCTTTGATGCGGGGAGGGGGAGGTGGTGGGAGGACATCGCAATTGGAAGCAGACAGCAACCTGACCTCACCCCTGCAGTGAGACTAGAACAGGATAAGCCCAGCTCTCAGAATCTAATCTCCCAGAACATGTCCTATGCAGCCTCTCTTCACGCACCCACTCACCTGCCACACGCACACCTGGTGTCTTGGCTCCGTGAAGACACCTGCCAGTGATCTGTCCCTTGGCAAAGAAAAATTTGCTTTTGCAATCCTCTGGCCAATGTTCCTTTTTTTCCCCTTCTTTTTTCCAAATGGAATCCTGTTCTAAAAGCATGAGGGAAGTTCACTAATTAAAGAAAGCCTGAGGTCTGTACTGTTGGCAATGGGATAAAAGATCACTCACTATGCTAGTTCTGGTAAAAATGGATTTTTACGAGTGATTGGCTCTGCTTATGGCGGAGTGCTCCTTGGGATGGCTTTGCTGCTGCAAAACTTGGGTGTGACCTTTAGTGGGAGAGGGAGTGATGACAGCCATATCCAGGCCACTGATTTCTGATTTCTGTCAGGGCCTGTCTTGCAGGATCTTTTGGTATCTGAGATTCAGTCTCTTCCCTTCCCGGAGGGCAGCCCTGGGGGAACCAGGAGATCTGGGGTTCCTATGAGGCATCCCAAGGGCCCTCTGAGGAGGGAGCAAGGTTCTGCATCCTCCCTCTCTGACTGTCTGAGCCTCAACCTGCATCAGGAGAAGCTTGCCTTGGGGGTTGAATTTCTGAGCCCACCTGAATCATTATGATCACATCCTGGCTTGGAGTGATGCAGGGAGGGAAGGGAAGTTCTTGGCTCCCATTTCAGAGCTATCAGATGTAGCAAATAAAAACACAGGGCATGTGGTTAAATTAGACTCTCAGATAACAGCAAATATATATATGTGTCCACACACACACACATATATATATTTACTATCTTAGCCATTTTTATGTGTATGGTTCAGTCACATTAAGTATATTCATATAACAACAAATAATTACTATTTTATTTTTATTTTTGAGTCAGGGTCTCACTCTGTTGCCCAGGCTAGAGTACAGTGACATATCCATGCTCACTGCAGCCTCAATCTCTTGGGCTTAAGCTATCCTCCCACCTCAGCCTCCCAAGTGGCTGAGACTACATGTGTTTGTTAGGGGCACATACACTCAAAGCTTACCAGGTGATTTTGAGCACTCAAGACCCTGAACAAAATCATAAAGCAGAAACAGTGTATTATTGAAACTTTCCATGTCTCTAGAAGTTGTCACTCTGCACCTTCCCGGGCAGCCCCTTCCAAACCAGTAACTCATCTTAGCTAAGCGCTATCTGGTAAGCATGTGGTATTAGCTGTTGATAAGCTTCAAATGTGACCTCTTCTCAGGCATACTCATTTTCTCCCATGGACTAAAATGATCAAGAAAGAAGGGCGTAGTGGCTCATGCCCGTAGTCCCAGTGATTTGAGGGTCTGAAGTGTGAGCCCAGGAGGTTTGCGACCAGGTTAGGCAACAGAATGGGACCCTGCCTCTCAAAAAACCAAAGCAAAACAAAATAAAAGAAGAAGAAAGAAGGAAGGAAGGGGAAGAAAGAAAAAGAAAGGGCTGGGGTGTGAAGCCTCATGCCTGTAATCCCAGCACCTTGGGAGGTCAAGGTGGGAGGATTGCTTGAGCCTAGGAATTTGAGATCAGCCTAGACAACATAGCTAGACCTCATCTCTATAAAAATATTTTAAAAAATTACCTGGGTGTGGCGGTGGGTGCCTATAGTCCCAGCTACTCGGGAGGCTGAGGTGGAAGGATCACTTGAGTTCAACAGGTTGAGACTGCAGTGAGCCGTGATCATGCCACTGCATTCTAGCCTGGGTGACAGAGTGAGACCTTGATTTAAAAAAAAAAAAAAAAAAGGAAAGAAAGAAAGAAAAGAAAACAAGAGGAAGGTAGGTATAGGTAGGTAGGTAGGTAGGTAGGTGGGACTAGACAGAGTGGCAGCTGTTGCGTGTGTGTGCCATTGTCTGCCCAACATCTGGGGCCATGCAGGACTGTGGAGCCCACAATGTCCATAGTTGTTCACATCCGCTAAGACCCTTTACCTTCAGATCTTCTCAGAGGAAGAGCTTTTAGGCAAAAACCTCTCCAAGAACTCCTTGTTTAATGGTAAGTTCAAATCCCTCCTGTTATCTTTTGTTACTGTTCCTAGACTCCCAGAGTGGAGAGATTCAGAAAAAGAAAGCCCCCAAGTGCAAAACCTTTACAGAGTGATGTGCTCCTGTCTAACTTAGTTTAAACACTCGCAGCCCAGGTGCATGGAGGCAGAGACGAGGAGAGCATCACCTCATTGCTCTGCCAGGACCTCTGGTTAGCTTTGGAAATAACTGCCCAGCTTGTGGGGGTCTAGCATGCTCAGATGCACATCAAGGTGACAATAGACAATGTGTTAGACGCCATTAAAATACACACAGTGGCCCACACATGCACAACCAATTCCTACTGTTAGGGACTTTTCTGTCAACCAATTACAATAGTACCAAAATAGACCATGTACACATCTCAATAAGTTTCTAATGTCAGTTCTGCTCAAAACAGACTGCACACTACCACAGGCTACACCAAGTGCTAAAACCTGAAGTAGACAGACAACTAAGACATGCCTCCTCTCAGAGATACTTGTGGCTAACCAGCAAAGATTGACACAGAACCACCAATCAGAGCGCAGAGTAGTTTGTGCTGGGAGAGTGGATATAACCCAACCCACGCATGGTGGGATTGAAGAGTGCGAAGGCAACGAAGATGGCTTCCTAAAGGAGATGATGCAAGAGTAAGTGGCACTTTGAACAAAGGCCTCCCTTCTTTGGCAGAAAGGGTTCTACAATGGAAACTCAACCCAAATGAGGGCCAATGTTGGCTCAGTTCTATCTACCCCACCACTCTGGCCCCCCAATTTCTTTTAAGTCTCCCTCAAAGAGCCTACCAGCATGAGTAGACAGAAAAGTGAAATCCCCTTTCTCAAGCTTTCTATTTATTTGCTGCAGCCAATCGGTTAATTAATTTTGGGAGATTCTCAGAGTGATTCTAGCACTTCCATCCAGACTTCAGTTAATGAAAAGTTTTACTGAGGTTGTTCTCCAGAGTGTTCAGCTTCCTTCTTTCTTGTTTTAACACTGACAAGGCTGTCTTTGAGGCCAGAAGCTTAGGAGGGCTGCTTAGGCGTTTACAGGTTTCCATTTTCAGCAGCTCAGCTGTAACAAGGATTTTGACCACCGACTGGGCTTTCAATACTACTTCTACTAAAGGACCTGGTCATAAAGGCTGTTCTTGGCTCAGGGAGACCTTGTCCCACCCCCATTCCTATGGCTACATCTCCAAACAGCCATGTCAACACACATTCTGCTCACTCAACTTGATTCACACTTGGAGGGCATTACAACCCAACTAAAATGTTTAAAATGGGGTCAATTATAAGATGCTTGAGGAAGGTTTACACAATAAAACCTCAAGGGTGAACTCACCAAGGGTCAATGTCATGGAAGAAATATGAACCCAGTGTCTTTCAGTCCAAAGAAGAGAAAATTAGGAAGAGTTCCTACATTAGGAACCTGAATATTTCTTCTGGATGAGGGAAACCTGCAGGCATAGACTGCCCCCAAACACCAGGTACATTTAGTTTGAAAGGATTTGCTTGAGAATTACAAGTAGATACATTGGAGGTTAAGGAGAATGACTGACAGTATCTTGGAGTGGGAGGAGGATATCTTGGGGCTGAGCATATCTGTTGAGGTATGGAGCAGAACAGTATCAGTAGCCACTCAGAGGTTCAAGTGCAATGGGTTCTGCAATTGTCTTCTTCAATTAATCAATCAATATATCCACACCCTCTCCCCCCTCCACTTCTAATTCTCCTCTTCCAGTTTTTTTCTCTTCTTCTCCCTCTTTCTTTATCCCCTTCTATCACTCTACCACAGCTCTCCCGTCCCCTTTCACCCTGACTTTTTAAAATTTTAATTTCACACATAAAAAGAGGGCATGCTTATTTGGGAAAAAAATTTTTACACTGTCTTCATACTGTAATCTAAAATAAATTTTAAATTGATTGGAGAGATAAATGTTAAATAAAAAAATTACAGAACTAAAAAAATAGCTCCACAAGGATTAAATCCTGATCAGAGCAAGTGTATGTGAGCAATATAAAAGAGGCAGAAACCACAGAGAAAAAAGGCTGAAAGATTTGCCAATATTAACATTTTATAAACCATCTGTGTCAAAAACTTCATAAAGAAAAGGAAAAAGCAAAGAAAAAATTCAAATAATTTTTTGGAATTAAATGAGAAATCAGTAGCAGAATAACAAAAGAATATTTGGGAACTAAAAAATACAATAACTAAAATAAAAAGCTTACTATTTTTATATAATGATTTCTTTCCCTTAGGGCATGTGCCAGGTAGTGAGATTGCTGGATCAAAAAGTGATTCTATTTTTAGTACTTTGAGAAATCTCCATATTGTTTTCCATAGAGGTTGTACTAATTTACATTCCCACAACCAGTGTATAAGTGTTCTTTTTCCTCTGCATCCTCACTAACTCTGTTGTTTTTGACTTTTTTTTTTTTTGAGTTGGAGTCTTACTCTGTCGCCCAGACAGGAGTGCAGTGGCCGCCACCGCAGCCTCCACCTGCTGGGCTCCGGCGATCCTTCCGCCTCAGCCTTCCAAGCAGCTGGAACTACAGGCGCACGCTACCACACCCGGCAAATTTTTGACTTATTGTAGAGATGAGGTCACGCCAAGTTGCCCAGGTGGGTCTCGAACCCACAATCTCAGGCAATCCACTCACCTCAGCCTCCCAAAGGTGTGGGATTACAGGCTGAGACACCAAGCGCGGCTTGACTTTTTAATAACAGCCATTATGACTGGTGTAAGTTGGTATTTCATTGCTGTTTTGATTTGCATTTCTTTGATTAGTGATGTTGAATATCTTTTTTCATACGCTTTTTAATCATTTGGATGTCTTCTTTTGAAAAATATCTGTTCATGTTACTTCCCCCTTTTTTTTTTTAGTTGGGTTCTGATCATGGCCTACTGCAGCCTTGAGTTCCTGAGCCCAGGCAATCTTGCCTCAGCCTCCCAAGTAGCTGTCACCCTGACTCTTATTCTTTATGGGTCTCATTTTCCTGTGGCACTTGTTGGGTACAATTGAATTTGCCTTTACCACACAAACACATCCTTATCTACTTCACCAAGAAGATCAGACCCAGGACTCCTAGGTTAACATAGTCAAATTCCAAACAAGAAGCTTGAGGAGAAGCAAAAGCCACCCTGAACTGGAAGAGTTGACCAAATAAAAAGAAATGTTACTTTCTTATAGGGGTACCAAATAAAATTTAGATGACTAGAAGGATAGGATGGCCAGATGGAGAGGTGAATTGCTGGCTCTAGACTATGGTTTTCCTTATTCTGGAAGACGAATCTCCACACTCAATATTCCCTTATGTGATCACTGTACAGATTCCACTGCTTTCATTTTTTCATCAATAATTTCCTCTTCTTACAGTAGCCTGATGAAACACCACCCTACTAAGTCCTATGTTCACATCTAGTTTTTATTTCTTTTCAGTGTTCTTTTTATTATATCAATATTTTTTATTATGATATTGCAGGGTACAGTTAAGGGTTAGGTATACAAATGTGCTTCGTTCAGGCACCCTTGTTGATAAAAGGTGTCTCTCCGTCCCCAGACAGATATTTACTACCATTAAACCCGTCTCCCTTCCCCTCCCCTCCATAGTTTCCCACCACTATCAGTCATTTTCTTATGGTAATACGTTGGATGATCAAGGTCCACTATATAAGTGAGAACATGTGATACTCAGATCTTTGTTTCTGTGAGAGGTCACTCAGTATTATATTCTCTAGTTCCATCCAGGTTGCTGCAAAATTCATGATTTTGTTCTTTTTTATGGCTGCATAGTATTCCACTGTGTATATGTACCACTTCGATTTTTTTTTTTTTTGAGTTGGAGTCTTGCTCTGTCGCCCAGACTGGAGTGCAGTGGCTGCTTCCGGCCACCGCAGCCTCGACCTGCTGGGCTCCAGCGATCCTTCCACCTCAGCCTTCCCAGTAGCCGGAATTACAGGCATGCGCTACCATGCCCAGCTGATTTTTTGATTTATTGTAGAGATGAGGTCTCACTGCCCTGGCAGGTCTCAAACCCGCGGGCTCAGGCAATTCACTCAACTCAGCCTCCCAAAGGCACGAGATTACAGGCTGAGCCACCGAGCCCAGCTTGTATCACATTTTTAAAATCCAGTCCTCTTTTGATGGACAGCATGGTTGGTTCCAGGTTCTTGCTATTGTGAACAATGCTGCGATAAACATTTGTGTGCAGGTATCTTTTTGATAGAGTGATTCGAGTTCTTCAGGGTATATTCCCAGTAGGGGGATTGCAGGGTCATATGGGAGGTTGATATTTAGAGATTTTAGGAATCACCACACTGCTGTCCACAGAGGTTGCACTAGTTTGCACTCCCACCAACAGTGTAGAAGTGTTCCCTTTTCACCACACCCTCTCCAGCAACTGTTATTTTTTGAGTTATTGATAATTGCCATTCTGACTGGAGTTAGGTGGTATCTCAGTGTGGTTTTGATTTGCATCTCCCTGATGATTAGTGAGGTTGAACATATCTTCATGTGTCTGTTGGCTGCTCGGATGTCTTCCTTTGTGAAGTGTCTGTTCATATCTTTTGCCCATTTTATAATGGGGTTGTTTGTTTTTTTCTTTTCAGCATGTTTGAGTTCCTTGTAGATCCAAGATGTTAAGCCTTTGTCAGACCTGGAGTTGGCAAATAGCTTTTCCCAGTCTGTAGGCTGTCTCCCTGCTGTCTTGATGGTTTCTTTGGCTTTGCAGAAGCTTGTCAGTTTAATGAGGTCCCACTTGTCTATCTTCTCTCTTAAGGCCTGTGGGTTTTGGGTTTTGTTCAGGAATTGGATGCCAGTTCTAATTTCCATGAGGGTGCGTCCTTCATTTTCTAAGGTTCTTATGGTTTGAGGTTTTACATGTAGGCCTCTGATCCATTTGGAGTTAATTTTTTATGTATGGGGATAGATAGGGGTCCTGTTTTAATCTTCTGCATGTGGTCAGCCAGTTTTCCCAGCACCATTTACTGAATAGGCTCTCCTCTCCCCAGTGGTAGGTGGTGGAGGCTTTGTCAAAGATGAGTTGGTTGAGAAATTGAGG
>NW_007231273.1:53646-55929 GCF_000164805.1 Carlito syrichta | reverse complement strand
ATGTAGTTTTCATTGTAAAGGTCTTTCACATCTCTGGTTAGGAAGATGTCAAGGTATTTCATTTTTTTGTGGCTATTGTGAATGGAATTGTGCTTTTTATTTGGGTTTCTGTTTGTTTATTATTGGTGTAAAGAAATGCGATTGTCTTTTGCACATTTATTTTATATCCTGAGACTTTGCCAAAGGCCTTTATCAGTGTAAGGAGGTTTTTGACAGATTCTCTTGGGTTTTCAAGGTACACAATCATGTCATTTGCAAAGAGAGATAACTTGACTTCCTCTTTTCCTATTTGGATATCCCTGATTGCCTTCTCTTCTCTGATTGCTCTAGCCAGGACTTCCAATACTATATTGAACAGGAGGGGTGAGAGTGGCATCATTGTCTTGTTCCAGTTTTCAGGGGAAATGGTTCCAATTTTTGTTCATTTAGGAATATGCTGGCTGTGGGCTTCTCATAGATGGCTTTTACTATTTTGAGGTATGTTCCCCATATGCCTAGATGTTCAAGGGTTTTTATCCAGAATGGGTGCTGCATTTTATCAAAAGCTTTTACTGCATCCAATGATATAATCATGTGATTTTTGTTTTGACATCTGTTAATGTATTTAATTACATTTATGGTTTTATGAACGTTGAACCAGCCTTGCATCCCAGGGATGAAGCCTACTTGGTCATGATGGATGATTTTTGAGATGTGTTGTTGAATCCGGATCGCTAGGATCTTGTTGAGAATTTAGCATCTATGTTCATCAAAGATATTGGCCTGTAGTTCTCTTTCTTTGTTGGGTCTTTACCTGGCTTGGGTATCAATGTGATGTTAGCTTCGTAAAATGATTTGGGGAGAGTTCCATCTTTCTCAATTGCCTGAAATACCTTCAGTAGGATTGGAATTAGCTCCTCCTTAAATGTCTTGTAGAATTCTGCTGGAAAGCCATCTGGTCCAGGCCTTTTTTTTGTAGGTAGTTTTCTTATTATGTAGTCAATTTCCTTGATTGTTATTGGTCTATTTAGGGTTTCAATTTCTTCTTGTTTCAACCTAGGCAGGTTGTGTCATGACAGAAAGTCCTCCATTTCCTTGAGGTTTTCAAGTTTGTTTCCATACAAGTGTACATAGTAGTCTCTAATGATCTTTTGTATTTCTTCAGGGTCAGATGTGACCTCATCTTTTGTGTTTCTGATTGTGCTTATTGGGGTTTTTTCTCTCTTTTTCTTGGTCAGTCTAGCTTGGGGACCATCAATCTTGTTTATCCTTTCGAAGAACCAGCTTTTTGTTTCATTGATTTTTTGTATTATCTTTTTGTCTTCTATGTCCTGGATTTGGGCTTTTATTTTGGTGATATGGATTCTTCTGCTGAAATTAGAGTTTTTGTGGTCTTGCTTTTTCAGCTTCCTTAGGTGGCTTGTTAGGCTATTAATTTGTGATCCTTCCATTTTCTTCATGTGCGTTTGTAGGGATATAAATTTCCCTCTTACTACAGCTTTCATGGTGTTCCAGAGATTTTGGTAAGATGTTTCTTCATTTTCATTTGTTTCCAGGTATCTTTTGATCTCTATTTTGATTTCATCATTGACCCAGGAGTTGTTTAGCATCATGTTGTTTAGTGTCCATGTCTTTGTGGGTTTTGGGGGGACATTGTTGGTGTTAATGTTTATTTTTATTCCACTGTGATCCAAGAAGGGGCATGATAAAATCTCGGTCCTTTTAAATTGCTTATGCTTGATTTATGGCCAATTATGTGGTCGATCTTAGAATACGTTCCATGCGGTGATGAGTAAAATGTGTATTCTGTGGTCTTTGGATGGAGTGTTCTGTAGGTATCAATTAAGTTCAAGAGTCACATTGAGGTTCCAGATCTCATTGGTGATTTTTTGTCCTGATGATCTGTCTAGGGTTGTGAGTCGGGTATTAAAGTCCCCAGTTATGATGGTGTTAGAGTCAATATCATTCTTTAGTTTTCCTAGAAGTTGCTTTATAAAAGTTGGTGCACCTGTTATGGGTGCATATATGTTTAGGATAGATATTTCTTGTTGATGGAGAGAACCTTTTATCATTATGTAGTGGCCCTCTGTATTTTTTTAAATTTTTGACAGCTTAAATGGTATTTTGTCTGAAAATAGCATCGTGACTCCTCCTTTCTTTTGTGTCCCGTTTATCTGAAAATTTGTTTCCCATCCTCTTACTTTGGGTCTGTGCATGTCCTTTGTAGTGAGATGGGTCTCTTGAAGGCAGTATATTGGTGCCTGGTGATATTTTATCCATTTTGCCATTCTATGTCTTTTCAGT
>NW_007231273.1:51950-53523 GCF_000164805.1 Carlito syrichta | reverse complement strand
GTAGAGGTGGTTTGGTGGCAGCGTAAGTTCTTAGGGATTGGATATCTGGGAAAGATTTTAATTCTCCCTCACTGATGAAGCTTAACTTGGCTGGGTAGGTTATTCTTGGTTGAAATTGTTTATGTTTTAGGACTTTGAAGATAGGGCTCCAAGCTCTCCTAGCCTGCAGGGTTTCTGTAGATAAATCTGCTGCTATTCTAATTGGTCTTCCATGATAGGTGATCTGGCCTTTTTCTTTTGCTGCCTTTAGGATTTTTTTATGCCTACTTTGTTTAGGTGAATTATTATGTGTCTAGGAGTTGGTCTTCTCATTTTTTGTCTTGCAGGGGTTCTCTGAATCTCTTGCGTTTGATTTTTTGCATCACTGATTAGATAAGGGAAGTTTTCTTGAATTATCTCATGGAAGGTTTGTTCCAGTGTGGTCTGTCTCTCTTTCTGCCTCAGGAAGGCCGATTACTCTTAGGTTCGGTCTCTTGAAGTAATCGCTCATCTCTTGAAGGTTTTGTTCTGTCTTTTTGAGCTTGTTTTCTGTGTTTTTAAGAGTTGGGGTTAGTTCTGTATTTTTGTCCTCAAGCTCTGAGATGCTTTCTTCTGCTTGGGTAATTCTGCTTTCCATGCTGTTCAGTTTGTTATTTATTTTATTCTCAGTATTCTTTATTTCTGTTATCTCAGATATCAACTCCTTCCTAGTTTCTTCTTGTCTCTCCTCAATTCTTTTTAATCTCTCCATTAATGTCTTGATATCTAGGTTTGTAGTTTGGGACCAATCATTCTGGGGGCTCTCCATTGTTTGCATTCTGAAGTCAGTTTTCTCAGTGTCTGCCCTCCCAGGGGTCTGGGAGAGACCCATATTCTTCTTTTGATTTTTCTTAACGTGTGTAGATCTTTTTCTCTGTCCATCTTTCCCTCCCCTTCTTTAATTCTGTTTTTCAGGAAAGATGAAATTGCTTTTGTTTCACTTGTGCAATCTCCTGTTCTTCCTTATGAGGGTCCTCTGGCTTTGTTCACTTTTTAGGTTGACGTATGGTCTGTGGGCTGTACATTTTGCAGTTTTGAGGTTTAATTGAGGGGAAGCTGTGTTTTAGAATCTATATGCTGATTCCAGCATCCGCCAACAGGTGTACGAGCACACTGGAAACTATTTCCCACTGCCTTACAATCTGTCTGTGCAGCAGTATGTAGGTTTGGTCCCTGTACCAAAAGGAGGTACAAAATAGGAAAATAATGGAGGATGGGGGCCGATAGGAAGTTAGAAAGAGAGGAGAGTGAGAGGGAAAACAGACATACTTACCAACTAACAGGTGAAAAAGAGACACAAGGCCGGAGAGAATTGAAAAAAAAACACACGAGCCAAATTCCCTAAAGGATACTGGTAGTTACACAGAGACAGACCAATAAAATCATGAAACAAATAGTGTAAGTCAGAAAGTGAACAAAAGTGAGCAAAACAAACAGTCAAAAAGATAAAATCAAAAGTCAAAATAAGAGATCAGACTAGCTCTGGAATCTTTCTTGAGTGTTTAAAGTCTCTTCAGCTCTGATCTCCAGCCTCTCCCCTTTGTTTTCCTTGCAG
>NW_007231273.1:42577-51466 GCF_000164805.1 Carlito syrichta | reverse complement strand
CAGTATCTCTGAGGGGTGGGTGCCCAGAGCCTCCGTGGGTGACTGGCAGCTTGGTGCTGGGTGCTGGGTGAGACGTTGTAGCCAGGGAGGGAGCCGAGACCCAGGACTCCTGCTTGGGCAGGAGTCACATATAGTGGAGCAGCAGCAGCCGGAGGCCGCAATATCCAGCAATGCGTGGGACTGAAGGTCCCCGGGCCTTGGACCAGTGCGGCTGGTGGTGGGTGGGAGAGTGGGGGAAGAAAAGTAAGAGTCTTTTTGGGAACTTACGTTTGGAGAATCTCACAAATCCACCTATGCCGTCACCATCTTACCAGACCCAGAGATATATTTAAGGCAGAGCTAGACCCAGCCCTCACTCCTGACTCCCCAGCCAATATCCTTCATTGTTCTTAATAGCAACTAGTGGTCATCAACATCTCCCTGAAGTTATTTCCTCTCTTGGCTTTTGCAGCAAAGTCATTCTGTCTCTCTTTCTCTCTCTCTTTCTCTGTCTCTCTCTCTCTCTCTCTCTCTCTGACACACACACACACACCATACACTTTCAGTCAGTATGGTGAATTGGACTGACAGATAAATAGCCACTCTATTATTTTAAATATAGATAAATTCTGAACTATCACCAGCTTTAATACATGTATAATATATTGGAGTTTCCAGAAATACAGTGAATCTCAAAGATATAACAGGAGCTGAAACATAAATGGTTCACAGGGTTGTCCTTCTATACCTGTTGAAGTATTATTCAAAGATGGAAGAAAATAAAGACATCTTCAGACACTCAAAGATTTAGAGAGTTTGCTAGTTATAGATTAACAAAGTACTACTGAATGATGCACAAGAAAGAAGATAAAACCAAAGGAAGGTATGAGATGCAAAGAGTAATAATCAGTAAATGAATTGTTAACAAGTTTTTTGGAAAATCTAAATAAGACTAAATAAGACAAATAGTTAGAAAGGAACTATTTTGAATGAAGGAAGAAGGAATAAGAAAATTCAACCCATCCAAAGGAAGGCAGGAAAGACAAAATATATATAATAAAAAGAAATCACTAAATAAGATGGAAGGCATAAGTCCAAATATATTAATATTCATTATATCCTTAATACTGATCCTGTCAGTTAAACCATAATGACACTCGATGAAAGATAGAAAGAAAAAAGAAATAAAGAAAAAAGATATACTCACAAGAGTCACAATTAAAGCAAATTGACAAAAATGTAAAAGATAAAGGCAGGGGAAAATATATACAGGTAACTACTAACAAAAATAATGCATAATATTAATATTAGGTAATAGGGAATTTAAGGAAACAAATATTAATAGAATTAAAGGAGAGCACCATATGTTGGTTAAGAAGAAAGAAAAAAAAATCCTTCAAAAGATATAAGTTTATTTGGACCCAGTAAAATAACTAAAATTTAGGAAGTGACCAGGCTCAGTGGCTCAGCCTGTAATTCCAGCACTTCCAGAGGCTGAGGCGAGTGGATTGCCTGAGCCCGAGTGTTCAAGACCAGTCTGGGCAAATTGGCAAGGCCTCGTCTCTACAATAAATCAAAAATTAGCTGGGTGTGGTAGTATTTCCTGTAGTTCCAGCTACTTAGAAGACTGAGGTGGAAGTATCGTCGGAGCCCAGAAGGTCAACACTGGGATGGCTGTGAGCATGCCACTGCACTACAGCCTGGGTGACAGAGTGAGACTCCAACTCAAAAAAAAAAAAAATTATGAAGTAGAAATCAACCAAATTACAAGGAAAAATCTCTCTCAAAATTGCTAGACTGACTGAACCTGGCATGATGGCTCAAACCTGTAATTGCAGCACTTAGGGAGGTTGAGACAGGAGAACTGCATGAGTCCAGGAGTTTGATACCAGCCTAGGCAACATAGCAAGACATCATTTTAATAAGTAAGTAAGTAAGTAAACAAATAAATAAACAAATGAATAAATAAATAAATATGCTGGGTGTGGTGGCATGCACATTTAGTTCCAGCTACTCAAGAGGCTGAAGCAGAAAGATTGCCTGAGCCCAGGAGGTTGAGGCTGTGGTGAGCTATGATTGTGTCACTGCACTCCAGGCTGGGTAACAGAGTGAGACCCCAACTAAAAACAACAACAACAACAACAACAACAACAACAGCAACAAAACTCCTAGTGTGAGGTAAAGGGGCATTATATCTGCAACTTACTCTCAAATTATTCAGAAAATAAATTAGATCTTGATCTAAACCTAGATATAATAAATAATAAAGTAAGGGTGATAAAATGTTGACATTTAGGGAAACTGAGTGAGGGAATACAAAAATTTTTGTGTACTATTTTTGCAATAATATTGTAAATTTGAAATAAAAAATGTTCAAGTTTAAAAAACACCAATGCTGTTGCTACACTAACTTCCTTGATCAGAAGTCCTGATTTAATCATCTGGGATGGGATCTCAGCAATAACATTTATATAAAGCTTTCAGGTGATTCTGATATTTTAAAAACTCTGATAAATTGAGCATACTGATAATAAGTAATAACAGAAAGTTTTGAAAGGAACAATTATTAAACATAATCTAATAGCTATAATGGGTAGCCAGCTCAGTTAGAAAAAAAAGTAAGATAAATGGGGACTTCACAAAAGGGGGTAATGGTCAGTAAATGTATAAAAAAATGATCGACTTTGTTAGTCATCAGTTAGATTCAAATTAAAACCCCAATGAGAGATGACTGCATCCCCCCACCAGAATAGTGAACATGGAAAAGATAATATGAAGTGTTGGGAAAGATGTGGAGCAACTAGAATGCTCATATGCCACTGGAGGGAGTGTAAGTTGGTACACCTGCTTTGGAAAACTGCTTAATGATATCTACTATCGCTAGCTCTATGCATACCCTACAAAGTAGCAATTCTACTTCTAGGTATATGCACAACAGAAAAGCATACTTATGTTCACCAAGACATGTATATAAAAATGCTCATAGTAGCACTATTTACAGTGGTCAAAAATGGAGTGGATGGGGTGGGGGGGGTGAGCCTGAAATAGTCAACAATAAAGTGTATAAAAAATCATGATAAGCCAGGCTCGGTGGCTTAGCCTGTAATCCCATGCCTTTGGGAGGCTGAGGTGAGTGGATTGCCAGAGCCCGCGGGGTTCGAGACCCACCTGGGCAGCGAGACCTCATCTTACAATAAATCAAAAAATCAGCCGGGCGTGGTAGCGCATGTCTGTAATTCTGGCTACTCAGAAGGCTGAGGCGGAAGGATCGCCGGAGCCCAGCAGGCGAGGCTATGGTGGCCGGGAGTGGCCACTGCACTCCAGTCTGGGCGACCAAGTGAGATTCCAACTAAAAAAAAAAAATCATGATAAATGTATACAATGGGATGCCATATATCAATGACGATAAAGAAGCTACAACTATATGTAACTGTGCAGATAAAGCTTATAGAGAGAATGTTGTATCAAATTGGCAGACACAAAAGAATAAGTATTTCATGATCTCATTTGCATAGAGTTCAAAGCGCAGCAAAATCAGTCTACAGTGTCCTGACAGTGGCTATCTTGAGAGGGAATAGCAATTAAGAGGGGGCAGGAAGGGGATATTAATGATCTGGGTGCTGAATACACGGGTGCATTCATTATATGAAAATTCATCAAGTTGTACACTTAGGATGAATGTACTTCTCTCTAGATACTATATATCAATAAAATGCTCACTTAAAAGACAAAGCACATATCAGTTTAGCTTTCTACTATTATTTTAAAAAGTGATTTAAGAGTATCCAACCTAAAAAGTTAGGGAAAAGATATTATAGAGGTGGGTGAGGACATTAATTACTAAAATCATAATGGATTTTTTCTGGGAAAAATAATAGCTATGAAGAGGATTTGCATTCAAGAATAGAAGCTGTAGCAAAGAGAACATGGTATTGGAACAAGAATATTCAAAAAGATCTGTAGAGCAGAACTGAGAGTACGGAAACAAACTTATACATATACAATTACTGGATTTATGATGAGGCACCCTTCAATTCAGTGAGGAAAGAATGGTCCTTTTAGTAAATGGTCCCAGGTCAATTATTTATCTATATGGGAAAATGAACTTTGGTACATACTTAATACTACACACAAAAATACATTTAAAACAAGTTCTAGATATTAATGTAAAAGGTAAAAGAGTAAAACTTCTAGAAAACATAGAAGAGCATTTTCCTAACCATAGGGGTGGTCACATATTTCTTAAGTGAAACAAAAAAGGTGGTAACCATTAAAAATAAGGTTGTTCAATGAATTACATCAAAATTAAGAAACTTCTCTTCACCAAAAGATACCGTTAAGAGTGTGAAAAGAAAAACCATAGACTGAGATATGTTCATAAAACATATACCCAACATTAATGTCCAGAATATGTAGTGGAAATCTTCAAACAAAAAAAGAGAAACAATCTCATTTTTTAGATGAGCATAAGATTTAAACAGGTGCTGTCTTAGTTTGTTTTGTGTTGCATAATAGAATATTTGAGGGTGGGTAATTTATAGAGAAAAGAGGTTTATTTAGCACACAGTTCCATAGGCTGTGAAGTTCAAGGGCATGGCCTGGCTTCTGGCAAAAGCTTTCATGCTGTGGACTAGGTCAAAAGGGAATCAGACATGTCCAAAGAGAGGCAAAATCCTAGGGGGCATCCTAGTTTTATAACAACTTACTCTTGTGGGTTCTAATCCATTCCTTCAAGAACTAATTGAGCCTCCTGAGTGCAAGAACTCACTCGCTACCTCAAGATCCACCCCCATAGCCTAAATACCTCCCACAAAGACCCGCCTCCTAACACTGCCACATTAGGGTCCAAATTTAAGCATGAGCTTTGGTGGGGAAAAACAATCCATATCCAAGCCATAGCAGGTACTTTGCAAAAGAGAATACTCAAATGGTCAATAAGCAAATAAAATTATTTAACATCAGTATGCATCAGAGATACAAATTCAGATCACAGTGAAATGCTATTATACACCCATCTGAATAGCTCAAATTAAAAGGGCAGTAAGGCTAAGTGTTGACAAGGATATTGAGTACCTTTTACACTCATACTTCTCTGTAGGAATTTAAGTTAGTGCAGCCATTTGAAAAACTGCTTGGCAATATCTACTATGGCTAAACTATGTCCACCCTGGGACCTAACAGTCCTATTAGGTATGTAGTCCAAAAAATAAGATTGCTGCCTAAAAGAATGTACAAAAATGCCCACAGCAGCTTGATTCCAAATATCTCCAAATTGGAAACAACCCAAATATCCACTAGTAGTGAGATGAATAAAAAATGTCCACAGCAGCTTGATTCCAAATATCTCCAAATTGGAAATAACCCAAATATCCACTAGTAGTGAGATGAATAAAAAATGGAATATGTATACAATAGAAAAGCAATACAAAATACGTACAGCTACTTATGACAGAGAAAAGCAATACAAAATACGTACAGCTACATATGACAGAGAGAATCTCACAGATATGTGAGATCAGTGAAAGATCCCATCCCAGTGCTAAAGAGCCCATCCTGTACAATGCTGTTCACATGAATGTCAAGAACAAGCTAGTCCATGATGATAGAGTTATTTAAGTCATTTTGTCTGGGGCAGCCATTGGTATTAACAGGAAAAGGGAATTATTAGGGAGTGTTAGAGATCTTCAGTGATGTTGGAAATATTTTATATTTTGATCTGTGTGTTTGTGTTGTACAAAAATTCACTGAATTATGTACTTGAAATCTGTGCTCCTCTTTGTGAGCATGCTATGTCTCACTAAAAAATTGAAAGTGGCTGAGCCCAGTGGCTCATACCTGTAATCCCAGCACTTTGGGAGGCCGAGGTGGGAGGATTGCTTGAACCCAGGAGTTAGAGACCAACTTGGACAACATAGCAAGACCTCGTCTCTACCAAAAATCAAAACTAAGCTGGGATAGGGTGGCATGTGCCTGTAGTTCTAGCTACTCAGGAGGCTGAGGTGGAAGGATCACCTGAGCCTAGGGAGTCAAGGTTGTCGTGAGCCATGATCATTGTAATCGTGCGACTCCACTCCATCCTGGGTGACAGTGAGACTGAGACACACACACACACACACACACACACACACACACACACACGCACACACACACGGGAACTCTTTGAGATAAGAAGTTGCCTCATCCTACTTGCTTGTTACACCAAAGGAACATGCAATTCTATTCTAGATTTGGATAAATGTGAAGGAAAAATGGAAACATTTTCTGAAAAAAAATATGGTGGACCCAGGACCTGCAAAAATTTATTTTTAACTCCATTTGTATAACTTATCTCTGGCAGACTTCCACACATACACAACTCCAGAACTTGTGGAAACTCTTGTAATCTACCCCCTAGGCGGTATAAATCATGAAGTTTCAACAGTGTAGCCTCAGCTCAGTGAGAGTAAACTGAGTTCCAAAGCAAAATGAGCCTCTTCAGAGAGAAATCTGTAGGGAAACAAAGGAAATGTCAGACTCCAATAGAGTTTTTGTTTATGGTTGGGAGTACTTGGTGGGCAGGGAGGGAAGTCTTTCAGGCATTCTCCATTCTTTCTAATGCCTGTCCTAGAGCCAAGATGGTGGCCAGAGGCATAACCAGACATTCTGAGGGAGTTAGGTGGAAGAGCCCCCATCTTGCGATAAAAGACACATTTGAGCTATGAAAATAAACAAAACAAATGAAGAAAATAAAAGTAAAGGGACTGAACTCTGTAAATCAGTTGAGAAGGCTGAGCGCTCTTTGCAAAGGCATGTCTGCATGTGCCAGTGTGGACAGAGATCCCAGGAGAGCAAAGGAGAACACGATTCAGTCTAGAGCCAAGACAAGGCCTTCTCCCAGCTACCACTGGCCAAAGTCCTCAAAATATCCTGGAGTGGGATGGGATTGGGTGTTAGCATCTCCATAATCATCATCACCATCACCATCATTATCATTAAGAACTAGCTAAGTGTGCTAAATGTTTATCATATATCTCTCATTTATTCTGCAATAGTCCTACACATATGAAGTAATGCTATTATTATCCTTATTTCACATATGAGAAAATAGAGGTTTAGAGAAGTAAAGTAACTTGCTTGAGGCCAACATAGCTAGTTGACAAGAGAGCAACCTCCTAGTTATGTGTGTCTGATCTATTGCTGCAACCCACCTGCAGGAACTCCTGGTCCAGCCCAGTGGAGGTGTGGATATCAGGGCTATGGCTGGGTCGGGATTCTGAGATGAAGGCAGGAAGCTAACAGGGTCTGTGAGGGCAAGTTCGTGCCTTGTCTACAACCTGGCTATTCAAGGTCACCCGGCTAGTTAGTAGTAGAGCTGGACTAGAACCGCTCCATTGCTGTACCCTGGACTTTGATAAAAGAAGAGAAATAGGTGAATGTTTGGCAGCGCAAGGATGGATTTTAAATTGATTGCCCCTGCAGGGAGTACAAAAGGGGAGTGGGAAGAGGAGGGGGATGGTCCTTGGGGGGATGAGGCAGAAGGCACTGAGAATGGGAAAGTGGCCCTGCTTTCCAACAGATGCTACCTCAAGTTAGCTGATGACACTGAAAACATCAACCAAGCCTGAGAAGGTGTTTCCACACTTGGGTTAAAAGGAAGAGATGGCCCCAAACTAAATGCTATCATTCCAAAAGAAAATGCATTGTGTTAGAGAAAGACTAGGAAGGGTGTGGGCAGACAAGACAGCTCCTTCAAAGTAAATGGACAAATTGTGTTTTCCCAGCCTCCTCTATGGCTGCTTCTAGCCTGGGAAACCACAGAGCCCCTGTATGTGGCTTTCTGGCATTCCCCAAGCCTCTCTCCAAACTCTGGATGTGCCAGTGTGGAACTCAGCCTGGTGAATTGACTTGAAGAAAACCAAAATATGGATATAAGGTGGTTACCAAGTCAGCCTACACTGTTTTCCAGAATATTTGCCAGTTGTCTGCTATACATCACTCAGTTCCTGGATGAATCCACAACAGAACTATTTCTATCCTCCATGTTGGGAATGGAAAACAGATACCAATAAAAACATAGTTTAACTTAATAGACTATTTTTTACATCAGTTTGGGGTTCGTAGCAAAATTGAGAATAGGGTATAGAGATTTTCTGTATATTCTCTATCTATCTCCCACCCCACCCCCAGTCTTCTTGATGATCAAGGTCTCCCACCAGAGTGTTACTTTTGTGGCAATTGATAAATCTACACTGACACTGACACACCATTATCACCCAGAATCTATAGTTAGTATTGGGGCTCACTCTTGGTGTCGAACACTCTATGGGTTTGGAAGCTTATAAAGGCATGCACCCACCATTATTGTGTCATAAAGAGGCGTTCTCCTGCCCTCACAATCCTCTGTGGTCTTTCCTCTCTCCCACCTCCCTAACCCCTGGAAAGGCTGGGGGGAGAGTGGGCAGACAAGAGAGCTCCCTCAAAATAAATGGACCAATTGTGTGTTCTCAGCCTCCCCCACGGCTGCCTCTAGCCTGGGAAACCACAGAGCCCCTCTTGTGGCTTTCTGGCATTCTCTAAGCCTCTCTCCAAACTCTGGATGTGCCAGTGTGGAACTCAACCTGGTGAAGTTTGCCTTTTCCAGAATGCTACGTAGTTGCATTCAATTTGTAGCCTTTTCAAAGTGACTTCTTCACTTATAATATGCATTTAAGTTTCCTCCATGTTTTTTCATGGCTTGATAACACACCTCCTTTTATTGCTGAATATTATTTCATCTTATGGATATAACACAGTTTGTTTATCCATTGGTCTACTGGAGGACATCTAGGTTGCTTCCAAGTTTTGGCAATTGAAAACAAAATTTACTCGGAAGGCTGAGGCGGAAGGATCGCCGGAGCCCAGCAGGTGAGGCTGCTGTGGCCGGGAGCGGCC
>NW_007231273.1:6438-42557 GCF_000164805.1 Carlito syrichta | reverse complement strand
AAAAAAAAAAGAAAAGAAAAGAAAAAAAAATTGCTCTCAGCCTGTAATCCCGTGCCTTTGGGAGGCTGAGGTGAGTGGATTGCCTGAGCCCGCGGGTTCGAGACCCACCCAAGGCAGGCGAGATCTCATCTCTACAATAAATAAAAAAAAAAAATTGGCCAGGCATGGTAGTGTGCGCCTGTAGTTCTAGCTACTTGGAAGGCTGAGGCGGTAGGATCGCCGGAGCCCAGCAGGTTGAGGCTGTGGTGGCCAGGAGCGGCCACTGCACTCCAGTCTGGGCGACAGTGAGACTCCAACTCAAAAAAAAAAAAAGAAAGAAAAGAAAACAAAATTGCTATAAACATCTGTATGCAGGTTTTTGTGTAGACATAAATTTGCAGCTCCTTTGAGTAAATACCAGCAAGCCTGATTGCTGGCTTGTATGGTAAGAGTATGTTTAGCTTTGGAAGAAACTGTCAAATTGTCTTCCAAAGTGGGTGTACCATTTTGTTTTCTCACCAGCGATCACATGCTTATTTGCTATCTGCATATCATATCTTCTCCGGTGAGGGGTCTGTTCAAGTCTTTGACCTATTTTTTAATTGGGTTGTTTGTTTACTTATTGTTGAGTGTTAAGAATTCTTGGGGCCGGGCTCGGTGTCTCAGCCTGTAATCCCAGCACTTTGGGAGGCTAAGGCGAGTGGATTGCCTGAGTCTGTGAGTTTGAGACCAGCCCGGGCAACTTGGCGAGACCTCATCTCTACAATAAATAAAAAATTAGCCGGGCGCGGTAGCGTGAGCTTGTCTTTCTGGTTACTTGGAAGGCTGAGGTAGAGGGATTGCCAGAGCCTAGCAAGTCAATGCTGGGGTGACCGTGAGTGTGCCACTACACTCTAGCCTGGGCAATTGAGTGAGACTCCAACTCAAAACAAAAAACAAACAAAAAAAGAATTCTTGGTAAATCGAATACTAATTTTTCATGACATATGTCTTTTGCAAATATTTTCTCCTACCCTGTGGCTTGTCTTTTCATTTTCTGCAGGTTTAATTTGTTAATTGTGTATCTTACAGCAAAAATAGTAATCTTAGTTTTGTGCTAAGGTGAAGTAGAAAGGGTGACTGTTGTGATATAATTTAGTTTTTAAAATTACATTCAACTCATTAACTATAGTGCTTTATAAACTATAATTTCCTCCCATCTGAAGGCTCTATCTCTAGGATGAGAGACAGCCTGGATTGGAAATGGGTAGACTCTGAAAGGCACCACATTCCTGGTTTTGCACCACCTCCTTCTCCCTCCCTAAGTCCCATCCTTTTCTCAACGTTCAATTTCATCCCCACCTCCTCAGTGAGGCCCTCCCCAGGGATGGACTTTTAATGTGCGTGTCTCTGTGGTGAGGCCATGGACCCAGAAATTGACCTTCTGGGCTCAAGCTGATTCTTCCACCTCAACCTCCCAAGTAACTGGCACAACAGGTGTGTAACACCACACCTGGCCATTTTGTGTGTGTGTGTGGAGATGAGGTGTCATTATGTTGGCCAGGCTCTCCAACTCCTGGGTTCAAGCAATCCTCCCACCTTGGTCTCCCAAAGTGCTGGTTTTATAGGCATGAGTCACTATGCCTAGTACTTAATTTTTTTTAAAGTGACCTCTGTCATTCTAATTGATTACTCAGTGACCTTGGGATTATAAACACAAAAGCAAGCACAGGCACTACAATCCCATAGCATGTCTGTTCCAAGTGGCCATCAGATGATCCAGAACTTTCAAAATCCCAAAACTTTGGAATTTATGGACCCCTAAAAATATATTTGCAGATGTCTAGAGGTCTATGGACTACAGTCTGAAAAACACTGTCCTGGAGCACGTTTTCAAAACTCCATTAGCAGTAGAGATTACAGTAGAACTATAATCATGTGTTGCATAATGCCTGGGAGACATTTGGAGGAATGCTTTGTCAGGCACTCTCATCGTGGGAACATCATAGTGTACTCACACAAACCTAGATGGCATAGCCTACTACACTCCAAGGCTCTATGGTCAACCTATTGCTCTTAGGCTACAAGACTGTTTGGCATGTTGCTGTTTGGCATGTTGCTCTTAGGTACAAGACTGTTTGGCATGAAGAGGCATTGTGACACAAAAGTATTGTTGTATCTAAACATAGAAAAGGCATTGTAAAAATACAGTATTGTAAACTTATGTGACCACCGTCGTATATGCAGTCCATCATTGACGGAGACTTTGTTATGTGGTACATGACTGAAAATAGTGTGTTAGGTTGCTATTATGTTTAGATAGAAGATACTGTGATTGGTGTTCCAGGAGCTGTGCAGTGAGTATCTCTAGGTACCCCTACAATCCTACTCCATTTAGCCTCTGGGTAGGGTCGAATGTCTTCTTGTGGTGACAACTTCATCTGCACAAGCACTTTCTTTATGCTTTCCCCTTTTTTACACTTTCCACAGCACTCAAATTAGAACAAAAACTCTCCCATGTAATTTCACATAAGGAAGTAAAAACAAACTAAGGCCATATTGAGATGTGGGCCTGATGAGAGGCAACTTTGTCTTACCTCCAAGCTTGATAGTCTTCATTGTGGTAATAAAAACAATTTTATCCCTCCCAGATTATTTGCATTTTGCAACAATTTTATGCCTGTCTAGGGAAAAGCCAACAAAAGGAAAAAGAATTTCTCCAAATATTTATGCAAGGTCTCTATGTCCAGGTACCTTATTTAGCATCGAGCTTTCACTGCCCTCCCAGAAGAGGGATCATAGAATCAGAGACTAGAGAGAACTAGTCCTTCACCCCAAATGACCAAGAGTGAGAACTTCCAGGAATTCACCAGTCAGTATATTACGCTGCAGGAAAGGGAGAGAAAGTGTTGTCTTGGGAAATGTGTTTGCTGGTCAACAAAATGATGTCACAACAGCCATGGTTAGACTGTGAAACTATGGCTACCTATCCCGCCTATGTCAAAACCAGCTACAGTCACTCTTCTGTGCAACTATGTATAAACATTTAAGCACACATTTACACACATTCATGTTTAGACTTTCTAAGTCAGAATTTGTAAGATGAGATAAGACACAAACACTCTTTCAAAATCTTTCCCAAAGACCTCCATGGTGGAAGGGCAGGTGGGCAAACAATAGTCAAGATGGAGAAAATGGGGACCAAACTAATCTTTTCATCAGGATCTCATTCCCCTCATAATTAACTTACTCCATGATAATTAATCCATTTATGAAAGCAGAGCCCTCATGATCTTTAAAGGCCCCACCTCCCAATAACACTACATTGGTCATTAACTTTCAAGTACATCCATGATTGATGTACTTGAGAGAGTCATTATGGTAGAATTAAATAGTGTTTTGGGTGCTATTAACTAAAAGTCTATGATCCTCTGTGTTGTAGCTGGAAAGACTTGGGTAGGTTCTCCATAAAAGGTGCTGTATGCACTTGATATACTTCACAAGAAATAGCAAGTCAACTCCTTGGTATTCCTCTCTCCGACATAAATGTTCAAACACACCAGGATGGTGAGTGTGGAGAGTTATGTCTGATCCTGATGTCTGGGGTAAAGGTCTCTGAACCAGGGAAATGAGTGCATGACAAGAGACAGTTCCTTGGCCAGGGATGGAGCAGCTTTTGACCCCAAATGGCAAGACCCCTATACCCTATCCTCCCTATTCACCTGATCTTGTCCAGAGTGACTTTTTCATTTCCCTGGATGAAGAAAGTCCTCAAAGGGAAACATTTTGCTGATGTGGAAGAGGTGAAACAAAAAATGACAGAAGCACTAAAAGGCATCAAAACTGACAAGTTCAAAAGCTATTTTGAGCAGTGGAAAAAGCATCTCAATAGGTGTACTGCGTGAAACAGAGTACTTTGAAAGTGACAAGTTTAAACATGTAAGAATAAATATACACTTTTTTACAAATAAATTCAGGGGTTTTTGGGTCCCCCACATACGTTTCTATCTTATTTCTCCTAAGGAAGCAAGCCTTTCCCCCCCCCCCCTTACCTCTAATAACTTCATTTGCCCAATCTCTGGATAGTCTTTTGAAACAAAGGGTTTTGATGAGGTCTCGCTGTATTATCCTGGCTGGTCCTGAACCCCTGGGCTCATGCAATCCTTCCCCCGTCAGCCTCCCAAAATACTGGGATTACAGGCATGGGCCACTATGCCCAGCCCAAGACTTTTATTTCAGTGTCTGGAAGTTTAAGTATGATGTGTCTTGGTAAGACTTTATTTGGAGTTATCCTGTTTGGGGTTTACGCTGCTTCTTGAATCTGTACATTTACATATTTTGCCCAATTGAGAAGTTTTCAGCCACTGTTTCTTCAAGTTCATTCTCAGCCTCATTCTGTTTCCTCTCCTTCCACAACTTTAATTACATGGCTGCTAGAGCTTTCGGTATAATCTCAGAGGTCCCTGATGCTCTGTCCATTTTTTTCCCAATCTATTTTCTCTCTGTTGTTCTGTCTTCTGGTTCACGGATCCTTTCCTCTGTCTCCTCCATCCTGCTGTCAAGCCCATTCACTGAGTTTGTTTTTTTTTTTGAGTTGGAGTCTCACTCTGTCACCCAGACTGGAGTGCAGTGGGAAGAGGCAGTCAAGTTTCTGCTCTCCATTTTCTCTTGCTGGTGTGTCACCTGCATAGAGTTTCATATGCATGTATACACCTGTGAAACAAGATCTGCATGACTCCAAATTTATTCCTCCGGTGGCCTTGGACATTAAGGAAAGGTTTTCATTTGACAGTTATATAATGAATGTGTGCTCATAGGATATATATTTTCTTTCTTTCTTCTTTTTTCTTCCAAATCAGGATCTTACTCTGTTGCCTAGGCTGGAGTGTAATGGCACGATCACGGCTCACCACAGTCTCGACCTGCTGGGTTCAGGCAATCAACTACCCCAGTTTCCTAAGTAGCTGGGACTATAGTTCCATGCCACCATGCCTGGCTAGTGTTTTTTATTTTTCTTAGAGACGAGGTCTCGCTGTGTTGCCCAGGCTGGTCTCAAACTCCTGGGCTCAAGCAATCCTCCCAGCTTGGCCTCTCAAAGTGCTGGGATTACAGGCATGAGCCACCGTACCCAGCCTTAGATTATAAATATTTTTTAAAAAAATTAAAAAAGGATGACAAACTCTGATGAGTTAATAAGAAAGGGAGCTCTGAGTAGAACTGTTCACTCTGACTGAAAATATCTGGGTTGCCAAGTCATGGGGAGGAGAAGAGACAGGCCAGCTGGGGGGTCTGATAGGCATGTCCCTCGAGGGCCCTCCTGGGACAGCACAATGGTTTTCAGAAAACATCACATGAAATCCTGTCTACGCCTACAGTGGCAGGCTTAGTGTGGGATGACTCTGAGGACACAAGGTGGTTCCTGATTCCTGGAGCCTGACAGTCTGAGATAATGCTGACCACAGCAGCGGCTGGAAAAATCTGTGAGGACACAGTTCTGGATGGAAGAATTTTCCTTAGGCTGGTCAGCTGGGTGCCAAGGTGGGCAACCCCTCTGAAGTCTCTACTTCTTCTATACCAGGGACTGCTCTTTTAAGTGTCTTTGGGAGAAATGACACTCCCAGCACACTTGGGATTCAGAAGTGCCCAGTGGTGGCCAGAAAGGCACCCTGGCTCAAAGTGCTTCTCTCTTGAGAAAAACACCGTGAGAAGGCAGGGAGGAAAGTGAGAGGATTAGAAATGATAAGAGCCGGGCTCGGTGGCTCAGCCTGTAATCCTGTGCTTTGGGAGGCTGAGGTGAGTGGACTGCCTGAACCCGCGGGTTCGAGACCCACCTGGGCAACTTGGCGAGACCTCATCTCGACAATAAATCGAAAATTAACCGGGCGTGGTAGCGCACACCTGTAGTTCCAGCTACTGGAAGGCTGAGGCGGAAGGATCACCAGAGCCCAGCAGGTCGAGGCTGTGGTGGCCGGGAGCGGCCACTGCACTCCAGTCTGGGTGACAGAGTGAGACTCCAACTCAAAAAAAAAAAAAAAAGAAATGATAAGAAATGATAAGACCAGAGACAGGGAAGAGGAGGCTGTGAGAAAAGAAGGTGAACCTGAAGATTGCAGGTGGCCAACTTGCAACTCTGCGCCCTGGGTCTGCGGGGGTGCCTGGCAGGGATGGCAGACACCGGGCGGGAGACACGTCAGCCCAGTGTTGCTCCATGGGCCTGGCATCTATGCACAGGTTGGCTTTTCTAGGACTTGAGGCAAGAAAACAACCTGAAGCGAAGGATTTTCCATCCTTTGCTGCTGTCAGTTGCAGTGATCGAAGAGCACGTGGGCTCTGTGGCAGGGCCGAGACAGAGGGAGCGGTGGACAGGCTAAGGGCCATCTCCCATGAGCCAAGCCTAGTGGCCAGTGCTTTCTCTCTGCATCACTCTCTCTCCCTGCCCTACACATATGCGTGCACGCATGTACATGCACACGGAGTGCTACACTTCATGCCTCCTTCCCTCCAGGTTGGTTCCTGAGGTTAGACACTCAGCTAAATTTAGAAATTCCTCAATGGCTCTCTGCCTATGTAATATGTGTCTTAACAGGCCTTTTTAAGACAAGGTCACACCCCTAGCAACGTGCCACCACTCAGCTGCGGAAGAAAGCTGGGTTTTAGTTGTTTATTTGTTTTCTGCTTTGTTTTATTTTATTTGGAATCTCACTCTGTCACCCAGGCTGGAGCGCAGTGGCGTGATCACCACTCACCGCAGCCTCGAACTCCTGGGCTTAAGCAATGTCCCTCCTCAGTCTCCAGAGTGAGTAGCTGGAACTACAGCAGCATGCCACCATGCCTGGCTAATTTTTTTAATTTTTAATTTTTGTAGAAACGAGATCTTGCTATGTTGCCCAAACTCAGTCTGGGTTTTGTGCCCCTTGAGCCCACTCTCCGGGCCTGGACTGGACTTGCCCCACCACGCTCTGGCTTCTTATCTTTGCTCTTGCTGCATGGACTCCAGTTAGAAGAATTTTGTTTTACATAACTGTAATTGGGGGTGGTTCAAGTGCGCAAGGAAAAACAAAACAAAATCTCTTACATTTCTTCCTATGGTAAGCATTGTCTCCCTGAGGAGTTGGTGAGCTCTAAGAAAAATTTTCCCAAAGATAATTACATCTTTAAGAAAACTGCAGCACTGTGTCTGAATCTGCAATGCCCAGGGAGTTGTTTATTTCACAGAAGCCACACCCACTGCTTAGTTATCCAATGCACCCCTGATTCTGGTTTCCAGTGCAAGACCCACAGCTGCTCCGGGAGGGCATGAGGTCTGATGGGCCTGGGTGGGAGGGCTCCCTGCACTGGGGACCTGCTCTTCCTCCCACCCAGGTGTGAGCAGCTCAGGTGGAAACGCAATATCCCTTTCACAAGCAGCAGGTGGTTTCATTGTGACATAGGGTGAGAAGAGGCAGGCCAGACAGCAAGAGGCTGTTCTGGAAATAGGAGGAAATGTCTTTCCAGAGGGCGATCAGGTGCTGTTGGTATGCTCAGCCCTCATGCCACTTCAGGGCTGAGAGCCAGCAGGGAATCTCCAGCCCAGCTGAACCGCTTGTTAAAAATACAGAAATACAGCCAGGTGCAGTGGCTTGCACCTGTAATTACAGCATTTTGGGAGGCCGAGGTGGGAGAATTGTTTGAGCCCAGGAGTTCAAGAATAGCCTGGGCAACATAGCAAGATCTCAAGTCTACAAAAAATGAAAAAATTATCTGGGTGTTTTGGTGTGTGCCTGTGGTCCCATCTACTCAGGAGGCTGAGTGGGGAGGATTGCCCGAGCCCAGGATGTCAAGGTTGCAGTGAGGTGTGATCGAGCTACTGCACTCCAGCCTGGGGGACAGAGTGAGACCTTGATTGAAAATTACAAAAACAAAACAAAACTTCGGTTCCACCTGGCAAATAGCAGCAATCCTGAGCCCTCCCCTGTCCTTGTCACCTGGACCTACCTTTGGAAGGACCCTGGACTTTCCCACAGCTTGGCTAGTGAGGATTCCTATCAGGACCCTCCAGGAAATTGCCCTTCCCTGATGCTCAAGGCTGTTGATCATCACGTTTCTAGTTGTACCTCTGTAAAATCTCCGGCCCCCCAAATTGGAATGAATGGCTTCTCTCAAAAAGTCCGATGGCACACTGCTTACACTGTGGGCTTACACTGTCACATTATTCCATGGAATGTGGTTATCTACATGCAGGGTCTGTCTCCCCTTTATACAATGAGGCACCACCAGCCCGTGGACCATTCATCAAGGCATCCCCAGCACTAACTCAGACTAACTGCCATAGAAGCATCTGTGATGCTAGTTTGAATGAGGTTGGCCTGCAGGTGGGGAGACAGGAAGAGAAAGATTCCACCACAACAAGGGACGTGTGTGTACGTGTTGAGCATGCCTGTGCGCACAGTGGTGAATGGGTATTTCTGCCGTCTCTGCTGATATGAAAGTAGAGTGTAACGACAGGTGTGGGCGGGGTGGGGAAGTCACAAAGCAGAGCAGCCTGACTGGACCCACAACAGGCCTCCCTGGGGCTCTGGCTCTTACCGCATCAGGCTTTGCCTAAATCGAGGCAACCCACTGGACATTCAGCTTCTGCTCACTGAGACTCCTAAGGGATTTGAGTTTACACAGTTATCCGTGAGGCACTTGGCCAGAAGAGACCCCAGGAAGGCTTCCAATTCAGCCTACTGCCCCCACAGATGGGCAAAACAACACAGTGCTGGGTCCTCTTCCCAAAGCCTCCCAGCCTGGTGATGCTGTCCAAGGAACCAGGAAGGTCAGAAGATCCGAGAGGGGCTGGTGGGCCTGCCTTGCTGTGGCTGGGGAGCTCTGCCCGGGCAGAGGGGGCCCTGGGATGGGGCTCAGACAGGAAAGGGACTGTGGACCCAAGGTAGGCCTGGGTTTCGAGGAGTCTGAATCTTATCAGATTTGGGGGGGGGGCACTCTCTAAGAGAAAGAATATACAATCACACACAGAAAAGGAAGTATGGGTCCTTGGAAAGAGTCCGCCCAAGGAAGGGTCTGAATCATGAGCTTCAAAATAAATTAAACTGATAAGAAGTAGGAAGGCTGGGAGCGAAGGTTCATGCCTGTAATCCTAGCACTTTGGGAGGCCAAGGCAGGAGGATTGCTTGAGCCTGACCAGCCTGGGCAACATAGAAAGACCCAGTCTCTATCAAAAATAAAAAATTTAGCAGGGGTGGTGGTACACAGCTGTAGTCCCAGCTACCTGGGAGGTTGAGGCTGGGGGATTGCCTGAGCTTAGGAGGTCGAGGCTATGGTGAGCTATGATTGTGCCACTGCACTCCAGCCTGGGTGACAGGGTAAGACTGAAAGAAAGAAGAAAAGAAAGAAAGAAAAGAGAGGGAGGAAGGGAGGAAGAGAGGAAGGGAGAAAAGAAGGAAGGAAGGAGGAAGGCAGGAGGAAAGAAAGAACGAGAGTAAAGAAGAAAGAAAGGAAAAGAAACAAAAGTGGGTGTGTACTTGTTTCCCACGTATTAGCTGCTGTGCCAAAGTACCACAGTTCAGGTGGGTTAAAACACCGGAAGTTTCTTCTCTCACAGTGCCAAGGCTGCACGTCTGGAGTCAAGGTGCCAGCTGAGCCTGCTGCCTCTGATGGTCATAGGGGAATCCTTCCTTGCCTTTGCCTGGCCTCTGCTGACTTGTGGGCAGTCTTGGGCTTCCTTGGCCTGCCGTTGCATCACCTCAGTCTCTGTCATCGTTGTCCCACTGCGTTCTCCCTGTGGGTCTGTGTTTATGTGGCGGTCCTCTTTTTCTTGAGTCAGGGTCTCACTCTGTCGCCCAGGCTAGAGTCTGTGGGAGCAAAAACACCCTCAGGAAAGATGGAGCAGCAGTAGGGAGTTCAAGGAGATTCTGTTTTCGTGCAGAGGCATGATCTCACTGAAGCCTAGACCTCCTGGGCTCAGGAGATCCTCCAGCCTCAGCCTCCTGAATAGATAGAACTACAGGCACACACCACCATGCCCAGCTAATTTTTTTATTTTTTGTAGAGATGAGGTCTCACTTTGTTGCCCAGGCTGGTCTCAAACTCCCGGGTTCAAGTGATCTCCCTGCCTTGGCCTTCCAAAGTGCTGGGATTACAGGCGTGAGCCATTGTACCTGGCCTTGGCTGTCCTCTCATAAGGACGGCAGTCACAGTGGATTAGGGGCTCACTCCACTCCACCATGACCTCATCTTCACTAACTACATTTGTGATGATCCTATTTCCAAACAAGATCACATTCTGAGGAACTGGGGTAAGGACATCAACATCTCTCTCTCTCTCTCTCTCTCTCTCTCTTTTTCCTTCACTGTACATGCAAGCAATTTTTACTTGTCAATTTAAGTAAAAAAGCAAATTTTAAGAAGCGTAAAATATGGAGCATTTCACACATTTGCATGTCCTCCTTGCTCAGGGACCATGTTAATCTTCTCTGTGTCATTCCAGTTTAGCATTTGTGCCGCCAAAGAGAGCACAACATATTTCTCTTTTTAGGGGAACACAATTCAACCTTTCGTAGGTGGCAGGAGGAGAGGGGACAGTGATGACAGTGGTGGCAGCAGTGGACCATTCTGGAACCTTAGGGTGGGGAGGCTCCATTGCTGCCCCGCTGGGCACTCTGGGCAAGGACACAGTCCACCCCTTCCCCGCTGGGCCACTGGGGAAAACAGAATCTCCTCGGATTCCCCGCTGCTGCTCCATCTTTCCTGAGGGTGTCTTTGTTCCCAGAAACTCTAGCATCAGCAGCTCATCCCAGAGAGCCTTGCGGTCTCTACCCAGAACCACCACGCTGTCCCCATAGATGTGTGCCATGCACGTGCCAGAGCCAGCACAGTGCAGAGAAGCCCTGGTCCTCTTGCATGAGTGCTCACAGCCTGGGCAACACCGCAGTGAAGATGTGCCCACAACACACTGTGCCATGCTTCCAGAGCCACAGAGCCACAAAAGGGCAGCTCCCAAGGGTTCGCTGAGTTTCATGGAAGGGCAGATGCTCAGGCGGCTAAAGAGGCAGGTGCTATTGGCTAGACGTCATCACTGTTTATGGTTTTCCTTCTTTGGAGAGATTTGTCCTCTTAATTGTGTTTTGCTTTATCTCTAGAATGTGTTTACATTCCCTGAGCACCCTGCAATATGAGGTGTGGGGGAAGCCTGATGGCAGGAGGATTAAAAACAGTGGGGATTAAAAACAGGTCATCCCAAAATGGACACCTCAGTAAACCCGGGACTGCCAGCCAGGGTCACTTGAGGTGAGGCTCATCCAAGAAGTTTTTAGTAAACACAGGTGTCCAGGCCCCCTTTAGGTCAATTAAATAAAAGTCTCCAAGGTGAGGCTAGGGCATTTGCCTTTTTTAAAGACCTGTAAGTTCTTTAGGGCACAGCCTGGGCTGAAAATTGCAGATATGGACCCCATGAGATCTCATTCCCATATATGATCACACAAGGCCGCCCGAGATAGTCCCACAGCACAGGCATGAGCCGCTGTCTCCAGGCAACAGGAAGAGAGAGGTCTGCAGAAACCAAAGCCTGAAGAATTGACTGGAGTAGATGGGCAGAGCCAGGAGGGCCAGAAGACGAGCAAGGAAACGAGAGGGATTTTTTTTCTTCTGGGAGAGGGAGTTGCAGGAGAGACGACTGAGACCTGGTAGTGACTGGGGGTTCCTGTGACTGGCCTGTTACTGCTGCTGGGACTCTGCTCAGGGAGACTCAAAGACACTCATTCAAGTCCACCCTGCCAGTTTACTGCAGATCACCATGCATGCACAGCACGGAGTCCAGTGGGCCCTCGGCCAGGCTTGTTGAATGAGCCGTTAGAGAGTCAGCATCATTTTGCTGATGTTGCCATGCTCTTTCCCCATAGGAATTTAGGGACCATGAGCAAGAAAGACAACTACTTCCTCCATAGAGAAGAAACAGAGGTAACATGACAGTGGCATGACTTCACCGGTTGGTTCTGGACAGTCAGGCCCTCTGTTATATCCTCACTCCCTGTGAGACCCTGTGCAGCAGTGTATCTAGGCATTTTCTGTGCCTTTTTTGTCTAGGGCTCCGGGCTGCAAACCTAATTTCTGGAGTTCTGCAGATTCACAGAGGTGCCTTGGGGGCGTGTTGGGTGTAGGAAAACCCAGTGGGCACAGCTATGAGATCTCACCCTCAGTTCAGTATGAGCTACTCTCTGCTTGAAAAAGCGTTCTGTTATTAAAGGACACTTTGAACAAAAGTCTGAACTCTTGACTGTAGAATTCAACAGATTGATATTGAAAGTATCATTTTAGATTCTGGTTCCAAGAGACGGCTGCCTGGATGCAGCTAGTGAGTGCCTCTCTCACCGAGAGGGACTGATACAGTGAGTAAATGTTAGCTCTTCAGGGAACCATCTGGCAGAACATGCTGAAGTTCCTCAGAGAAGCCACAGGAGGTTGGAGGGGAGCAAGCTCAGGCAGCCTGCAGAGCTCCTGGCACAGAACCAAGAGAGGCTTCCCCACAATGGCAGGGGTGAGTGACTGAGAGAATCCTGGGATTCCTGCACTTGTCAGAGACCACTGCAATTCTAGTCACAGGAGATCCCCCCTCGGCCCCAGCTCCAACCTGATGCAGGAGGCTCCCAGAGTCAGGGCAGAAGCACTGCTTATGTCCATGTAGAACCCAGCAGGCTCTTGCTCCTGCGAAGTCGAGTTTGGCCACTGCCCCACCAAGGAAAGAGGCCAGGGCCTCTCATACACCTTCAGGATGGATACTGCAGCTGTGAAAAATGGTGCTTAGGCACACAGGCACTCTCCTGCCCTCTGCTGCTTCCTATCAAGGACGTCTCTACTGCTTTGAAGATGGGCCCCACCGTATCTGCTCACCACTCCCAACAAAATTCCAGAATGCTGCCAACTTACAGAAGCTGAGGCTAGGCCTCCTGCAGCCCCTGCCACGACTGCCTCTGCCCCTCCATATACAGGCAAAATTGCCTATTGAATATAATGCTTATTTAGTTGGGCAAAGCCCACACCTCACCATCACACGATATACCCGTGTAACAAAGCTGCACATAGACTTCTTGAATCAAAAATTAAACAAAAAACAAAATTTACCAAAAATGTTTGCTAAAGTACATCGGTGTGCTTTCTTTTTAAAGTAACTGAGACATATTAAAATTAAAATGTCTGATAGGAAAGATGACTAGGAGTTGAAAACAGGCACTTGAGATTTTTCAAATGGCAACAGAGATTCATTTTCTGGTACTCTGATATGCATTCATCAGAAATAAATCATGCTACTATTATTAGCTCATTAAATAGAAAGTCACTCAAAAGTAAGTATATTATAGAATTGAATAATTTTGATGTGTTCATTATACTTGTACACCTGAAATTTTTTTTAGCGCCATGAATTAGTTGACTCAAAAATTTTTTTTTTAGTTAAGGTCTCACTCCCTCTGTCACCCAGGCTGGAGTGTTGTGGCATTATCACAGCTCACCAAAGCTTCTGATCTCCTGTGCTTGGAATCCTTCTGCCTCAGCCTCCAGAATAGCTGGGACTACAGGCATGCACACCACACCTGAGGAGATTTAAAAATTTTTTTGTAGAGACAAAGTTTTGCTGTGCTGCCCAGGCTGATCTTAAGCTCCTAAACTCAAGCAGTCTTCTTGCCTTGACCTCTCAAATTGCTGGGATTATAGGCATGAGCCACCACAACTGGACCCAAATCCTTTGTTTTTTTAAAGAAAGTATAAACATTTTTTTTAAAAAAGAAAACTGTATACTTTCTTTCACTATTTGCAAATTATCTTAGAGAATGACTCTCTTCTTTTGTTTCTGAAACTAAATAGTCATCCCAGGAACCTGGGAGCACACATTATTAGAAAGTGAGATGACAGGCAGGGAGCAGCTTCCCTTTCAGATGCTCTGTCGGCAGCCTTGCAACCCCTTTCAAGAGTGTGGCCGCTGAGCGAAGGAACATGTTGATTTTGAGGGCAAACATCTTCCTTCTCCTCCAGCCCCATTGCTCAAGACCCAGAACCTTGCTTAGGCTCCACTGGCCCAAAGGAGATTCCAACCCAAAACTTCATTAAACACACACTGTCTATGGGCCTTCCAGGCTTTCATTCCCTCTTTCCAGTCTGGAATTCAATGTTCACGGTCAACACCAGCAATTCTCTTGTGTTCCTCATCACCTGAAAAACTCCCATCCTTGGATGACCTCACACACTACATTGCTTGATCTCAGCTATCACTTTTTTCATTTGCTTAGCTTTCTATTATCTATCATGAATACATCTTCAAAAACTCCTGGAAGAAAACACAAGGAAAAAGCTCTTTGACATTGTTCTTACCAATGATTTCTTGGATATAACAGAAATAAAACAAAAGCACAAGCAACAAAAGCACAAATAGGCAAATGGGATTACAACAAAAGACACAATAAACAGAGTGAAAAGGCAACCTACAGGGAGCAATATTAGCAAACCCTACATCTGATAAAAGGATACTATCTAAAATATATAAGGAACTCCTATGACTCAATAGCAAAACAAAAAACAAAAAAAACAACCCAAAAATGAATAACTTGATTTTAAAATGGGCTAAGGACTTGAATAGATGTTTTTCCAAAGAAGACATACAGAAAGCCCTCAGGCATGTAAAGACACGCTCAACGCCACTTTAGGGGGAAAAAAATTCAAAACCATGAGATGACCCCTCACTCCTGTGAGGATGCCATTATCAAGAAGACCTACAAGTGTTGGTGAGGATGTGGAGAAAGGGACCTTTGTCCACTATTGGTGGGAATGCAAAATAACCCAGCTGCTAAGGATTTTTTTTAAGTTAGTCTTCTCACACTGAGCTGAAATTCAAATATTCTGTGTTTTCATCTTCTCAAAACTTCCCTATCCTTCATTTGGACAAATGACTTTTCCAGACCGGGTACCCAGCAAGTGGTTAGTCAATTTGATTAGTCCTTTTCAAAAACAATGTTTTGCTTTATGGATATATTTTTTTGTTTTGTTTTCTAAATCTTTAATTTTGGTTCTTTCTCTTCCCTCCCTTTTGTTTTGTTAAGTTTATTTTGTCCTTATCCTAACTTCTTAAATAGGTCACAAAGCTTATTAATGTTCATCCTTTTTTTCTAAAGGAAGGCTAAAATTTTAATTTAAGCTTTAATTTATTATTTTAAATAAGGTTAACATTTCCCTTTTATGGTAGCCCATGCATTTTGATATGTAGTGCTTATTTGTAGCATTTTAATCATCCAGTTCTAAATATTTTAAGCAACTTTTAAAGATTTTTTTGACCCATGTATTACCTAAAAGTATATTTCCTATTTTTCAAAAGTATGGGCTTCTCTTTCTATATTTTGTTATTTATTTTTAACTTAAATGCTTGTGGTCAGTGAATGTATTTGATGTGAGATGTTCTTGAAAATTTGTTGAGATTTGCTTTATGACTCACTGCATGGTCAGTTTTCCTAAATGGTTTATTATGCTTAAAAAGAATGTATTCTTCATTAGATAAGTGCAGTGTTCTAGAGGTGTTGTATAGTTGGCCACTAAATGTGTTTGTTGACTTTGGAAAAAAAGGTATCATTTAAAAACATTTCCCCCCACCACCTCAACCCACCAAAATTTTGCTTATCCTAAAGATCTAGTTTGTAAAAGAAAATAAAATTTTTGACCCTATAAATTTATTATGCCAAGGGGTAAATCAAGCCCTGGAGACTAAGTATGTCAGCAACTCTGTTTCTTAGATTATAGGTTAAATCTCTTTCTTATGGTTCTTCTATAAATGACTAGGAGAGACCGGGGACCAGATGTCCTCCTCCCTTCTCATTACACATCTTTGTTATAGATTAACTATCTCCTTTATTGTCCTGTGCTCAACTCAGAACAGATGGTGCCCAGGACCCCATGACTGTTACATCTTCAGTGTGGAATGTCAAATATACCATTCCCAAAAGAAAAAACCCACCTTGACTAATAAGATCATTTTAACTACACATTAAGCCTTACATAGAAAGATTTCAGGCAACCCATTCAGGTCCCCTTCCACTCTGTCTTCTCAATACACCCTACTTTCTTACCAAAAAAAAAAGAAAAGAAAGAAAGAAAGAAAAAAGATAGATGTCAAGATTCTGTTAAGCTTCCCTAAATCTTGTTTATATAAACTACCCCAAACTTCTACATTTTGGAACACTGACTTCCATTCTTTGAAATCTGTGCTTCCTGAGTGGCCATTCTTAAACTTTGCGCTTGATTAAATTATTTTAAAATTTGATTCTGACCTTTATGGATATTTTACACTGACAAGTTTAAATACACCTATTCCATAAAATTCTTCTGATTCTGCCATATAGAAGCAATTTCATCTTCCAGACCTTTTGAGCTTCTTTCTTGTAGCACTTGCCACTTCTGAGGATGCATGTTTTTCGTGCTTCCAATTATACTTATCTTGGTATCTTTCACAGTTCCTTTGTGGAACTGACAATGATTGGATGCTAGTGTTTGTGGAATGACTTTAAAAATAAATGAACTAAAAAGCTCTGTTCCTCATCCCCAAAACAAAAAGGCAGTTTGCAAAAGTACATATACTTAAAATAGACAAAGAGGAAAATATGTAAAAATATCTGTTTGGAAAATGGAAAATTTATTTATCTATTTATTTATTTTTGAGTTTGAGTCTTACTCAAAAATAAATAAATATTGGGATCCTAATAAATATGGGACCCTAATAAGATTTGACTGCAAGGAAATCAACTATCTCAAAACCTGGAGCCCAGGATTAAATTTGCTAAATTTCTCATGAATTGAGGTGATTTGTTCATATTATAACTGCCTTCTAGAATAAAAATAATTCCTCTCTAGAAGAAAGTAACAACATCCAGAATTGCACACTTTCTCTACAATTTTGACACAATATCTAGCATTCAAAAAAAATAAAAATAGCCGGGCTCGGTGGCTCAGCCTGTAATCCCACGTCTTTGGGAGGCTGAGGTGAGTGGATTGCCTGAGCCCGTGGGTTCGAGACCCGCCTGGCAGCGAGACCTCATCTCTACAATAAATCAAAAAATCAACCGGGCGTGGCAGCGCATGCCTGTAATTCCGGCTACTCGGAAGGCTGAGCCTGAAGGATCGCCGGAGCCCAGCGGCGAGGCTGCGGTGGCCACTGCACTCCAGTCTGGGTGACCGAGTGAGACTCCAACTCAAAAAAATAAATAAATAAAACCAGACATACAAAATAGCAAGAAATACTAAGAAATCAAGAGAAAACAAATACCAGACAATAGTTACAGACTCTCAGGGAACCCAAATATTAAAGTTATCAGACATGACATATACTTTAAATAGGGATTGGTATATTTTGAAAAGTAAATGACAAAATGGAAAATTTCAACTGAGAACAGAGAATTATAAAATAAAAAAAGATTCAATAGCAAAAATTAAAATATAAATGCATTTTATTGCAGACTATGTGGAGCTGAAGGTAAAACTGATAAAGTGAAATATACATCTGGAAAAACTATCCGGATGAAACACAGAGTAAGAAAATTAATCTAAAAATGCAGAAAATAGTGCATGACACATGGTAAAAAGAGACAGTGTGAGTAATTGGATATCCAAAAGAAAAGAAAAACGAGAAAGAGGGAAAACAAATATAAAAAGACAATGACTGAGAATTTCATAAAATTGATGAAATACACTTAACCAGATTCAAAAATGCTAAAAAGACAAAACAAAATGAACAAAAAACCCAAATAGGATAAATTAAAAAAAAAACTACAAGAAGAAAATTTGAGTTACATTTCTAAAAACCAAAAAAAAAAAAAAAAAAAAGAGAGAAAATCTTAAAAGCACAAGAGAAAAAGAACATTTAACTCTAAAGAGCAAATATGACTTATAACTGGCTTCCCAACAGAAGTAATAAAAACCAAAGGCAATAAAAGGACATTTTTGAAATTTTGAAAAAAATAGCTGTCAAGCTAGAATTCTGCACCTATAAAATAAGCTTTAACAATCAAGCTGACAAAACACATTTTCAGATAAAATATTGCTAGATAAAAATTCAAAAACCTAATAGCATTTCCAATAACATTAGAAATCAAATAATAATAACTCTAACAAGATATACAACATTTCTATCCAGAAAACAATACATAAAAGAAGACCCAAATAAATGGAAAGATAAACCATGTTCAGGGATTGAAAGACTCAAAACACTAATAATGTCATTATTCCCTCAATGGATCAGATGCTTCTATGTAATCCAAGTAGAAATCCCAGCAAGTTTCTTTGGGGACATTGATAATCTCAAATGCAAGGGGCATGAATAGCCATTCTTGTTGAAAAGAAGAGCATAATTGAAAATCTTAGAAAACTTGATTAATACTTAGCATAAAGCCACAGTGATTAGGAGGGTGGTGTTTATACAAGAATAGGATAACCAATGGAACACAAGATATTCCCAAACAGACCAATATGTCTAGGAAATGTTTGATTAATGAACAACCTGAATGATCTTTCATGAAAAGTGCCATGCTAATTGAATATCTACTTGGAAAAAATGAATGTCAACCCTTAACTCACATTATATATGACGAATCAACCAAGTTTGTAGGAAATAAAAAAAGAGTTTATTAACTGGAGTGAAACCTCTTATAGGAAAACAAGCCTGTGAAGAGTGTGGGCTTATTCCAACACACCTTCTTCCCTGAGGTGATTAAGGGTGAGTTGTGTCCCCCAGATTTATATGCCAAAGCCCCAACCCGCAACATCTCAGAACACGACTGTATTTGGAGAGGAAGCCTTTCAAGAGGTTAAAATGAGGATGTTGAAGGAGGCTGTAATCAATCTGACTGGTGTCTTTATAAAAGAAAAATTGGACATACAAAGAGTCAGTGTGGCGCAGGCACAGAGGGCATGGGGAGAAGGCGGCATTCTGCAACTGAGGAGAGAGGCCTCAGGAGAAACCACACCTGTAGAGTTCTAAATCTTGGCTTAATAGCTTCCAGGTCTGTGAGGCCAAGTCACTCAGTCTACAATATTTTGTTATGGCAGCCCTAGCAGTCAGCCTAGCGTTCAATGTTACAGACAATGGAAAAGTTTTTAGTGCCACCTAGAGGTCATGTCACTATAAAAATTACAATCGTGCCCAAACCAGTTAAAAATATGTCCCTCAATAACTAAAAATCAAACATTGGCTCTAATGAACTGTTATGCATGAGACAGTGAAATATAATTTAGACACAACAACTGTTGGGACCTGAGTTACTCAGTCCCTGATTTCCAGGCATCAGGAGGTCACAGGATTCAGGGGGTTGATCCCTTAAGGGATAGAATGCCTTGACCAGGAGACAAGAAATGATGTCAGAATCCCTGGCCACATCGGTTCCACCCTCTGAATGTGGCATGGTGTGGGAGTTGAGAGCAGGAGCACAGGAAGCAGCTAGAGGGCTTGAATTCTGGTTCTGCCACTAACTCTCCTAACGTGGGTGAACTATGTAAACTCTCTGGGCCTCAGTTTACATAGTCATAACACAGGGATGATAATAGTTGTTCCTGTTTCATGGAGTTGTTCTGAGGATCAAATGGCAGTGTGTAGAATGCTGCCTAACCTGTGGGAAGCACTCCTAGTTCCTGGGCAATAAGCCTGCTGATGTCATCAATGGAAAACTGGGGATATCCCTTGTTCAGGGAAGGGCTGAAAGGAGTCCCCACTGAGGCTAAATATGTATGATGCATGTGAGTTTGGGATGATCCACAGTGAGATGATCTGTTTCCTTCTTGTTTGCACAGTGGACCATATGTGAATGGATCCCATGACAAAGACCACGAGAAGATCAGGCCTTAGAAACTCGGATAGGTGAAGGGATCGGCAGGGTCCTCCTGGCCCAAGGCTGGGGCTGTGCTTGCAGCTCTGTGCCTGACCCTATACCAGGGATGGGCTTGGGGGAGCAGAAGCAACATCACAGCCATCTAGGGCACTCTCAGAGCAGAGCCCAACACCCAGCAGTCTTGTGCCAGTGCCCTCATTTGCCTGCTAGAGTTCCTGGACACAGATTCGCTCTGTTCACACGCTTCGTCATGTGGAAGTCACAGGGAGTGCTTCCCTCACACTCTGCAGCTCTCTTAACATGGCTCCCATCAGCAATGGGTAGTCAGCTTCCTGACTTCTCACACCATGGACCATCAAGCTGAAGGTCACAGGCAGGACAGTCAGCCTTCAGGGGATGAGGGCCCAGAACTCACCTAGTGGGAAAAAAGTAGAACTCCTGCTGATGAGGCAGTCTGCCTGGCCAGGCAGGGCACTGAAAATGTCTGTAGGGCATGGCTGTCACTCTCCTGCTGCCCTGGTCCTGTGCTGCCACCCAAGGTCCCTATTGGTCAGAGCCCGGGCTGCGAGTCCCTGCAGGGTAGTAGTGGCCCACTGGGTAGAGATGGCAGTAGTAACTCTCCAACCATGGAGGAAAAAGGAGTGGAAATTCTGAGCCTAGGACTCCACTGAGCTCCACCCAAATTCAGCTCTAGGCCTAGCACCTCCTGATCCTGCCCTGGCTTCCCTGTCACTTACCCTGGGGCAGCTGAGTCCTGAAGGTCAGGGCTGGCAGAACAGGGTATCTAGAGTCCAGTTGTGCTAGGTTCCTGACTCACAGAGATGACAGCAAGTCTTCTCAGACACCCTGAGGCCACTCCCATTCAGGGTCTTGGTGTACTGGGGGTAGGCATGAGGCTGGTCCTCCCCTGAGGCCAACTGGGCCTGTATGTGGGATGGCTCCTCTCACTGGTAGGGCCTCAGCATTCCCCAGCCTGGGTCTTAATCTGTCAGGGAAGCTGCTCCCTGATGGCATCCCAGTCAGGGGCCTGGAGTTGCCTTGTGCCTTCCTGGAAGTGCTGCCCCATGCCCATGGCCAGGCTGGTGTTCCTGCCTGCCTCGAGTGGGCAGAGGGCTGTGTGGGTAGATAGGACGTAGAGAGGATCGGTCCCAGATCCAGAACTGGGCTGATAGATGAACACTCCTTGCCCAGCCACACTTGAATTTCAGATGCACAATGAACACATTTATGATGCAAGTACGTCCCCAGTATTGCATGGGCCATACTTCATAGCAAATGTTCATGTTGTTGACTGAACTCCAGTGTAACTGGTGACCTGCATATCATTTGCTCCCTCTGGCTCTCCAAACAGAGTGAGCCTGAAAACTGACCAGGCCTCTCAGGGGACTCTACTTCTTTACCTCTTGCTGCTCTGGGCAGAGGCAGCAGGAGCCCCAGTGGGGAAGACCAAGCAGAAGCTCACCTGGCACTTGTCTCCTGGCCCTACCCTTTGGTCATGGTGGGGACTCACATGGGGTGCTGACAGCAGTGTCATGAGAGAGTGGGGGCTCAGATTCCCACGGATGGGGGAGGGGACCCATGGGGGGCTCAGTCTCACATGGATGGGGGAGGAGACTCATGGGGGGGGCTCCGATTCACATGGATGGGGGCGGGGATGCATGGGGGCTCACACTGATGTGGATGGGGGAGGGAATACATGGGGGTTTCAGACCCACAAGGATCGGGGAGAGGACCCTTCAGGGTCTGAGACTCATGTGGTTAGGCGGGCAATGGGGACTCAGACTCACATGGATGAGGAAGGCAACTTACCACTGCCCTGGGCTTGTGTAAGTGGAGGAACTGGCAAGGCAGGCATAGCCTACAGGATAGAGTGAGGGGACACCATCTGGGGTCCACAGTAGGAGCCAGCCCTGCATGGGACCTCAGCCACTGCACCCGAGAAGACTGGGCAACTGATGTGGGGAGAGCAGGCCAGGGCATGGTTTTCAGCAACTGTTGGGTCTTCTCCCTCCCCCTCTGCAGCATGGGAGGCCTGGAGAGTGGAGAACTCAGGAGGGTTCTGGGCAGAGCCTGGTAGGGCAGAGAGCTGTGGGGTAGAGGCCTCATGGTGGCAGGGAGAAGTGTGGGGGCCAGGGAGAGAGGAGGGGCTGGCAACAAGGGAGGTCCTTGTGTGGTCAAGGTGGGCAGCATGGCGGGTCATAAACAGAGATGGAGATCAAATGACAAGCGGCTCCTCCATCCTTCCAGGGCAAGGATCGGTATTGGCAAGGTTAGTGCAGGGGGAGAAGCAATGGGTGGCTGCAGGGTGCCATGCTGTCCAAGAGCCCTGTAGGCCACACAGACAGACCCTGCCTTCTACAGACTTGAAGTCACCACGTGAGCCTTTCCTGTGCCCTGGGTGCTGCCTGTCATGACTCCCACCTGCTCTGAGAGCCTTGTTCTGTCATGCCAAAGCCCTTCCGTAGTTTCTAGAATAAAGGAAGGCGCCTGACATTGTCCCAGCATGTGGAGCACATACTACTTTGTGTCAGGCTTGCTATTTCTTCTTAGACCCCTGACCAGTCTCCTCCCTGACCTGGGAGGAGAGGGAGGAGGGGGAGGCTCAAAGCCATCTCAGGAGGAAGGGGAGGCATCTCAGATTCCGGAAGATCCAGGTGGTGTAGACACCACAAAAGGCTGTGGGGGCCTTTGGGGACTGGGTAAGAGGCTTCCCAGGACATGCAAGTGACCTTGCCATGTGTGGTCAGAGCTCATAAGGGTGTCCTGCTCACCTTCAGTTCTGTGCCTCAGGGATGAGGATATGAAGGACAGAGTAGGGGCCAGAAGCAGTCTCACCTGCCTGGCACTTGGATCTGGTCCTGCAAGGGAAGGCAAACACATTCGCCTGGCTCTTTAGCTTGGCATCGGGGCAGTAGTGGTCAAGGGGACAGGCCTCACATTCTTTTGGTGCTGATGCCTCTGGCTCTGATCTAAGAGTGCCAAGTGGGCACAGAAAGGCACCCTGGTCACTTGGACACCAGTAGTCTGGAGGACACAGGTGATCTTTGAAGGAAGAGAGACCCGGGGGTAAAAGCACTAGGCAAACAAGGGCTTCTCTGAGGAGCCTCCCAGCACCTCTGCTCTCTCCTCCTGAGGCCTCTGTCCATGCAGACAAGTCTCACCTGGCCATGGGCCATAAATCCAGGGAGGGCTGGTAGTGCTCTCAGTGGCACAAAGCAGGCCAAGTGGCCCCTGACTGGCAGAGTTGACACTGGGCATTGGACACAAGGTGGTATGTCTGAGGCCCAGGCTGGGTGGGGTCAGTGTGGTGTCCTTCCTTCCAGCTAGTTCCCCAGGGTCTGAAAGGCAGGGGAGCCAGAGACCAGATGGGGCAGCTGGAGAAAGAATGGGAGAATGGGCATAGGGGAATTAAGGTCTCTCCCTTGAGGCACTGAAGCCTGGCCTGATTCCCACAGTCAGTGGCTGAGTTCTAGCCTCAAACCCAGGGCATGGCTGAACCCCCTGCCTCCCAGGGCCTCCAGGCAACGCTCCCTCCTGAAGTTCCTGGGAAGTACCTGAGGGCAGGGGAAAGCTGTGGAGCTGGAGGCCCCAGGGTCTGAGGGAGCTGGAGTCTGCCACGCAGAAGCCAGTGGGTAAGCTAAAGCCTGGGCCTGGGCAGAAGGAGACGGCCCAGCAGGGTTTGCAGCTTCCCTCAGAGGTGGTGCCTGGAAGGGGAGGGTGCAAGCTCTGGGTGTTCTCACCATAGAACAGCTTGCCCAGGACACGTTCTTTCTCACCGTTGGCTCTCTGCCATATTCTGGAGCTGAACAGTGAGGAGGGCACTGCCTGGTGTACAGGGCACGGCCTGGAGCTAGAGCAGACCTGCCACTCACAGCTGGGCTGCATGTCCCCAGAGAACATGGCCACCAGGGGCTCCTCATTATGCATGTCTGTGGGGCCAGTGGGGGATGAGGATCTGCACCCTGCACAGGAGAGGTCACAGAGGGGCATGGTGGGGAAGGTGGGGAGCAGGCAGAGCCTCACCTGAGCCGCTCCTCGTCGTCCCCACAGGGCAGGGCACTGGATAGAGGGCCTCTGGCTGGCAGTATTGGCCTCGCAGGGTGTGTTGAGGGCAAAGGCAAAGTTCTCAGGGGTGTGGGACTGGCAGCAACCCCTCCCAGTAGCAACCAGCCAAGTAAGATCCTTGTGTGCAAAAAGGTGTGCAGTTTGAGGACAGCAACAGATATTTGAAGCTGACTGGTGGTAGAAGGCCCTTATTTTGCTGTTCCACCTGGTCCCTGACACCTGCTGCTATCTTCAACCTTGGGAATCATGGAAATTAAAGTAGGAAGGAAAAGTCAGGGAAACAAGGAGACACAGAGTGGCTATGGTGTCGGTGACCCAGGCCAAGCTTCCTGGGCTCTGGCACCTGGTGCTGGCAAGGATACCTGTGGTGCAACAAGCCACGCCAGGGGACGAGAGTGTGGATACTTAGCCTGCACCAGTCCAAGCACTGGAGGCAACAGCCTCAATCTCCACAGCAACTGTGGGAGGTGAGTGCTGTTTCCAGCCCATTTTACAGGGAAGAGGCCTTAGAAGTCCAGTGTCACCTCTGACCAAGTGCAGCTGAGTTGAGGGCAGCAAGGGCTCAGAGGCCCTGCCCTTGGCCACTAGGCTAAGGTCTCTTAGGGAGGGAGGAGTAGCAAGTGGCACAAGCAGATGGGTGGGCCAGGGAAGGCTTGTGCTGTACTCATGTGGAGGAGCAGAACAACTTCAAGAGGACCTGAAGTTGTGGCAACCCTGAGAGGCCCCGGAGTGGGGATGGCCTTGTGTCCAGGTTCAGCAGGACTCAGAAGCCTGCTCTGTGTCTAGTGGTGTCTCTCCATCTACTGTCCTTGCAGGCAGTCTACCTCCCTCAGGAGCCCGGGGGCACCTCCACAGATCTTCCTGGCCTTGGTACCTACCCGCAAGCTGTTGCCCTGTCCAGCATGGTACCTCCCTCCTGGGAGATACAGCACCTTCCTGACCACTCAGTGTTCTCTCCAGGCAGGGACAAGCAGTGGGCATCCATGCTGGGTAGAAATGACCTGCAAGCAAGACCAGAGTGAATGCTGAGTGTCCCAGCCCCTGGCTATTCCTACATACCACAGCCTCCCATTCTCTAAGGCAGAGAAGTTGGGGCAGCCCTGAGCCTTGAGGGTGCCAAGGCTGCAGTCAGAAGGGGTGGAGGGTGTGAATATGTGAGAGACTGTAAGAGTGAGTATGAACATATATGAGTGTGTGTATACACGTTTGTGCTTGTGAAACTGTGAGTATAAACCTATGTGAGCATGTGTGAGTGCATGAATGTGTGTACGTGTGGTTGTGTGAATGTGCTGGAGAGTGTGTGTGAAGTGTGAACATGTGAGCGTATGCGAGTGCATGAGTATGTGCATGTGTACACATGTTGGGTACGCTTTCCCTCACCCATGCATGGCCACACGATGGGGCCGGCCAATTGCTTTGTCACAGACTGTCTAGGCAAGGGCTTCCCGGGAAGTCTCCCCACCACACTCTCCCTTGCAGCCTGATGAGCTTCATTTTATAGGGGAGTCAGTAGGGGCAGGGCAGGGTGAGATCGCCAAGCACACAGCATGGAGCTCCAGACAGAGCCAAGTTTGGGGACCTGGGGCCCCACCTTGGAGAGTAAGGTCAAGGTTGGTCCCAGGGCACTACCTTTGGGGCAGAGGGTGGGCTCCACGGTGGTAGCCTGGTGACAGCAGGTGCCCTCAGGGCAGGGCAGGCAGATGTCCACCCCCAGGTAGAGAGCTGAAGGTATCCGGCTCACCGGGTAGCTCTCTGTGGGTCCCCAGGGGACAGCGGAATTCAGAGGGACATCTGTATCCATGGGTTTCACTGGAGGGTGAGGGGACAGCACTGCCTCCCATGCAGATGTACTGCAGGAGTGAAGAGCCATGGCCAGACATCCAGCATGCAGAGCCCTACCCTGTGGCAGCCCTGGCACCAGACTTGTGCTGTGGGTGTGGCCAGGGAAGCCACAGGAGGGGACCAAAGTGTTCCAAGCTGGAGTCCCCTGAGTCCTCAGTCTTAAAATGGGCTTCTGGTCACTGCAGTGGGAGACTGAGTGGTGGGGCTCAGGAAGACAGTCCTGGAGTGGGCCTGGTGCTTTCCAGACCCCGTCTACATGTTCTGTCCCCTGAACAGACAGACTGGTCTGCCTTCACACAGCACCTGTTGGAGCTTCTGGTGGCCACAGGACAGTGAAGGAAAATGCACCTCTCAGAATCACAGGTGCCTGTCAGCAGGGGACATCACCAGTGGAGTGAAGAATGAGGCTTGGCCCTGGCCATGGAGGGAGGAGAGGCTGTCTCAGGGTGCAGGGAGACCACAGGGCTGGCCTGGCACACCCAGGGCTTCTTGGGCTAAAGAAGTTCAGTGCTGGGTGGGCCTGAGGGCGCATCCCGTTCAGCCTGGTGTCTGAAGGATGAACCGTCTGAGGCCCGCATGCCCACAGGAGATAGTCACTCCAGCCTGGGCCCCTCAGAGTGGCTGGGGGAACGCCAAGGCAATTTAGGATTGGTGTGTGACCCAGCAGCCCTGGTAGCCTCTGGCCTGAGCTAAGAGCCTCTTCTGCTTCTTCCCTAGAAATTGAGGGCCAGGGCTCTCTCACCCTGCATCACAGAGCCTAGCGTCCAGGACGTGGGACAGCCCTGGCCTGTTACAGTAGCACCTTGGGGGGTTGGCACTGGTCCTTGCTGCCCAGACCAGGGGCAAAGGAGTAAAACCTAGAAGGACATGGCACTAGGGAGCTCCAGCCCCAGAGGCAGAAGACGTGGGGCAGGGGCGGGGGGTGGCAGGCATCTCATTCCCAGAAAGCCCTGGGATCTCCACCTATGCAACTAAGAGAAGGAAGAAAGGACTCTGTCCGAGTTCTAGTTTCGGCCACACAAAGCACAGTTGGCATCTGAGGGAGAAGCCAGCATCTGACTGCATGTGGACAGACTGCAATTAGGATGACAGCAAAACTGCCTCACTGACAGTGCCATCATCTGTGCCCATGGAGCCATGGAGGATGGGTATGATGGCCCTGTGGGTCTCTGATGTCACAAATCCTGGCCTTGACTTAGCAGCCTTTGCCCTGTCCCTTGGCCTGTTTCTGCTCTGGGGCACTGCTGTGGAATTCCCAGAAGAAAGGCCAGCCTCTGCTCCAAAAGAAAGGCTGAGGCCTGGAAGGCCAGGGGCCATGCTCAACCCAAGTCACACAGTGGGTCAAAGCTGATCAACAAACACCAGCTGGGTCTGCCCATCCTTCTGCCCAACTCTGTCCAGCTGACTCTCCAGGATACCACAGTGTGGTGATTCAACCTGCAGATGACTGCTTTCCCGTGTGATCCCAGGCAAGTCAGTTACCCCTGACACTCCTGATCTCTTCTTATCTAAAGTAGCTTGACCTCAGGCCATGTCTCAAGGCCATTGGAAAGATTGCTGAGCCCATGAGGACATGACACAAACGCAGCCCAGCATGGAGTAAATGCTCTGTGCATGTGACCTGCCCTTACTACATGTCACCAAACTCAGGACACCAACTACTGGAAGACAAGCTGCTATCTCAAGGACCATTTAAAGAAATAAATGCTGCCAGCTCTGATCATCACACACCATGGTTGGGAAGGTGCTGCTGACTTCAAGGATGTGGAGTGTGAAAAAGATGCACATTTTAGAATCAGTGGAATGAGCTATCCCTGGACCCCACCCTCCCTCTCTGGGGACAGAGAACTTCCACCATGGTGGGAGGGAGGAGCCTCTGGCTGGCTTCGTGGTCCTGAGCCAGAACACATCTAGGTGCTCCAGGATGGACTCAACATCCACCAGGAATGCCAAAGCCCAGCCATATCTACCTTGTGTTTGATGAGGGTGGGAGACACGGCCCCCCCAGTACAGTAGTAGGTAAGAGTGACAGAGCCCTGAGGGCTGGGGAAGCCCTTCCTGGGAGCACATCCAAGGAGAGCAGACCCAAAGAGGGCAGGTGACAAAAGAACCAGGACCCTCCCCATCTCTTGGGTTTACCTTTCCCTGCCCTTCCTTCCCTGCCCATCCACTTTTCCCTCCTCAGGCTCAGACAAGCACAGGATGTGGTGACTGGCAGAACGAAGGTGTGGGAGTGGTTATACAAGTGTGGAGCCACCTCCACCGGGCAGTCTTCTCTCTTGCAGCACCTGATCTCTGAGAGGAATGTGGGACTTGTTTTGTCTTGATTCCTAAAGTAGTATTTGGGGACAGGGCAAGGAGCAGGGAATGGGAGGCAGAGAAGTCAAGGAACTGTGGGGGCTTCAGGCCTTTTGGGAGGTGGATGGATGGGTCCAGCCCATCTGGGTACCTACCCTGGCATTTCTGGTTCCAGTTACCCAGAGGAGGCAGCCCCAGGCCAGCCTCAAGCCCTTAGGCTTTGCTGGCTTGCCTCCTCCAACTTGGCCTCATTCTCTCCCTGCCCATCAGCCTAGGTCCCCTGAGGGTCCACTCATTGGACGCTCACAGTCCAGCTCTGCAGTGGCTCCTTGCCTGGGCCCAAATGTCCCCTGAGGACATGGATAGGCTTTGACTGAGAATGAGCCTGGGGGACAGAAGTAGCCTCAGAGACACAGGCTGTGGCCATGAGCTACAGGGTCTGGGGGCAATGGCAGTGTCAGTATGACTCAAGGTGGGACCCCTACCTCTGAATGCCCTGGATCAGACCCGGGACACCTGGGCATGGAAGCTGCAAGGGCCCAGCCCCTCAGGCGAAGTGCTTTATTCTTGTCTGATTCTGGCTGACCATCTGCCAAGAAGATTTCATCAAACCTGCTTTAACCTCCAGGGGCCCTGACCGTTGATACATGCTGGTCACACAAGACCTGCCACCCACACCACGAAGGCTGTGTCCTGACCTCATGCATGCTACCCATGCCTTGGGGGAACTGAGTTTGACTGCGGCCAACCAAGTCCTAGGGTCTGGATCTCAGACTGTCAAGTTCCATTCAGCACCTGTATCCCTGCCATGTCCAGAGCAGGGCTGAGACTAGGAGGTCCTGATGATGTGGAGGGCAGTCTCTGTGGAATGCCTCATTCTGGTTGAAGTTCCCAGTATGCCCTTCCTCCTACCTGTTGTTCTCAGGGCCCCCCACCTTGTCGTCCACTGCTCAAGCACTGCACATGTACCTGACATGGACTGTTTCACTATGGCATCCAAGTTTCTGTTGTAAGAACTCCTAGCTAGTTTTTTTTTTTTTGAGTTGGAGTCTCACTTTGTCGCCCAGACTGGATTGCAGTGAAACGCTCCTGGCCACCGCCTCGAACTGCTGGGCTAAGGTGATCCTTCTGCCTCAGTCTTCCAAGTAGCCAGAACTAAAGAGGTGTGCTACCACGCCCAGCTAATTTTTGATTTTTATTGTTGAGACAAAGTCTCGCCAAGTTGCCTGGGCAGGTCTTGAACCCGTGGCTCAGGCAAGCCACTCGCCTCGGCCTTCCAAAGTCCTGGGATTACAGGCTAGGGCACCGAGCCCGGCCTCCTAGATACGTTCTAAAACCACATCTAAGTAAGTGCATGCAGAAGGGACACCAGGATCCTGAGTGGGCCCTGTGCCATCATGGGTCTGACCTCCTTTTCTGAGTAACAGGGGCCCTCTTCACTTCTCATATCCACAGAGGAGCAAAGGGGCTGCTTTGGTGGAACTAGTGCAGAGCTGTGCCCTGGTACCAGTGTTCTAGGAGCCTCCTGCCAGCCAGATGAACCCACCTGGACCAGAGACTTCACAGTGGAATCTCGCCGGGCATGGCTCACAGGAGCCTTGGGTCTCCTGTGGCTGGAAGGTTCCATTCTTATAGGCGCTTGGCTGGGATGAGGTCTTAGGACAGTAGAAGCCATGGAGGCACCAGAAAGACATGGGAGTGGCAGAGTTCTGGCCAAGGGGACAGTAGTACCCTGCTGAGCACAACCCATCTGGGAGGCACTTCCCAAAACATAGTAGAAGAGGTATAGACTGGCTCCAGAAAGGACAGTGAGCCCAGCTTGAAAGCAGGCAATGCTCTGGGCAGATTCTGCACTTGGATGCTCGTTGTGCTGTCCACCCCAAGAGGAAGCCATTCTGGAGCAGAGTTCTGAGGACCTTCTAAATTCTGAGGCCCCTCAAGGCCCTGTGTCTCCTCCTGTCTCTGTCCCTTCCTCTCTGTTTCCTTCTGTCTGTGTCCCCTCTTGGCTCAGTGCCCCCCTCACCCGGCTTTGCTTGTCTCTACCTATTTGGCTGTTTAGCGGCCTCTCTGAGCACAGGATCTTTATCTGTAAGAGAGCAACCATGTGTGAGGAAAAATAATGTCTCTTGAGGTCCTGTCCCCGCTGCTTCCTACACAAGGCTCAACCCCTGCTTTCTGGGGATGGGTCTTGATGTTTTTCTCTACCAAAGTCCTAGGTGACCTTCAAGCCCTGAGCAAGCTCTGCACAGCCTCCTTCTCCCCCATCCTCCCTCACTGGATCAATATCATCCTGCCCAAGACACAAGGTAGCCTCATGTGACCCCATTAACCCATTTGACAGAACTCCACATGTCTGGGCCAGACTGTGGATACTCTGGTCTGTCTCTTCCCATGTCTATCTGCACCCTAAGTTCTTCTTGCCTTCCCCTCTCACCCCTGGGCCTGTCTGGGACCCAAGTTGCAGATCGTATGTGACATGAGAGAACTAGATGTCCACCCCCAAACTGGTCAAATGTCCCTCTGAGATAATGCAACAGTTAGGAACTTGGCAAAGAGCCAGAGAGGGCAGATCTGGTCACCTGAATCTTAGCAGAACTGTCCTGTGGGACAGGGTCTGCAGTCCCCCATGCTGCCAGCCTCTCTCAGGAGGTGCCCCTGGAACATGGGTGCTGGGTGGGAGTCTGGGTACCCAAATGGCAGGAGTAGCTGGTGGAACAGTCCACTAACCAAATAGGTTTGGCTCCTGGGCCCTGGAGCCCAAAGGGACAGAATCTGTGGATGCAAGGGGTATGAGGTCAGGAGGGAAAGAGAGAACACCTACATCCCAGGTTTTCTGGGAAGCCAGACTCCTCCGGAGGAAAGAAGCTTCTGGGACCTGGAGGATTTGGGCAGAGCAAAATCCTCATGGGACCATCTGAAGGCACAGGAGATGGATGCTAAGGTGGGTAACGATATCCTGCTTTTTGTCAAGTCTTTTGCAGAAGCCTGCAGCCCTCCAGGGCCCTGTATTGGCAGTGGAGTATTTACTACGTTAGGTTCTGCAGGGCAGTAGGTACTGGGGAGCGGGGTCCCTGGTCACTGTCCAAGAGGATCTCTGTGATGTACCTGAGCCCCTTCTGGCCTCAGGGAGGGTGGGGGAAAGCCAGATGTCACTGGACAGAAGAGAGGCCCCTGCCCTGAGGCAACTCCTCACTTCCTGACAAGGCATGTCTTGCAAATGCTCCACCCAGGCTCACCCTGATACAGCTCAGGGTGGGGGTTGGGGTGCAGAGCTGAGGTTTCAAGCTGCCCTGCCCGGGGTGCATGGGTGCCCAGTGGGTCAGACAGTGTCTAGAAAACAAAGGAAAGAAATGTTTCCTTTTGGGCTTCTTCCCCTCCTCAGTTCTATGTTCACCTGGAGCAGAGGCAGCTCCAGTGGAACACCAGCTCACGTAGAAGGGCACACAAACCCCCTCAAACATCGCTGGCAAGCAGCCAGGCCTGCAGTGACTGGGGATGGGGGGGCGTCAGGGCACCATTCTGATTAAAAACGAAAGCAAACCGGGTGTGGTGGCGCATGCCTGTAATCCCAGCACTTTGGGAGGTTGAGGTGAGAGGATTGCCTGAGCCTAGGGGTTCGAGACCAGCTTGGGCAACTTGGTGAGACCTCATTTCTACAATAAAGCATAAAAATTAGCCGGGCGTGGTAGTGCATGTCTGTAGTTCCAACTTCTTAGAAGGCTGAGGCAGAAGGATTGCCTGAGTCCAGCAAGTCGAGGCTGTGGTGGCCGTGAGTGTGCCACTGCATTCCAGCCTGAGTGACAGAGTGAGACTCTGACTCACAATAAATAAATAAATAAATAAATAGAAAGGTACACTCAACACCAATAACTCTGTTAGAATTACCTACAAATCTCAGCTCCAATGACAAACCGCACCCCCTCCCATGGGCCAAGAACTAAGGCCTGCTCATTATGTAGTGGCCGAAAGTTCAATCCGAGAGACCACCAAGAGCCAATTCCGATGAAAGTTCAAGAGGGTCTTTATTTGCAAGCTTGAGCCTGGACCTCTGTCGACAACCGACGCAGCGGAATACACCCAGAGGCCCTGACTTCCTTAAGCAGATACCTTTTATGCTTTTACACAAAGGGAGGAGGAGTTTGGGGGGGACTTTCCAGTCTTGTTGCCATTTAATTGGGTAGTAACCTCTGGTGGTCAGCTTAATCGTGGAGGATTGGCTAGCTTGACTCGGGCTGACCTTGGCCCACTAGCTGGGGAAGCTGCAGAGACATTTGGAAACTTTAGGGGATTTTCCCCTGGCACCTGATTGGTTGTTGCTAAGGGGAAAGTGGGTCAAGGGAAGGGGTTGAAGCTTGAACTGGAGCTTTGCAGTTTTTCCCATAACTGAAACTTTAAACAGCTACAGGTTATGTTTTAAAACAGAAAACTAAGATGACTGTGCTATTGTCCACAAGCCGATTACATATTTATTGGGTTATAGCATGCTCTTAACCCTAAGTCTATGGTATACTCTATTACGGTTCTCTCAATTAGATAAGCAGGAATCACTGGCCTGAGGCAGCCTCCTACCTTTGAGGTCCTAAGTAACAGGCTGTAATCTCACTTAGCATGAAGCAGCCTGACAACTAACTCAGGAGTACATTTCTGTTAACAAACTCTAGGTTTCTGCCCATCTCAGGTAGCCGACTATTACACCACACCCAGGAAGGCAGAGGCCGGGCTGTAGACTCCAGGATTTCTCAGCTACTTCTGACCCAAGTGAATACCGACTCAGGAACTGTTCGTTGTTTAAATACACTTGGTTACATTTGTTGTCTAAAGTTTTTAACAGGCCCCAGAAAACAAAATTTGGGGCTCTGCCAAGGATGGCTCAGGTCCTCTGTCCTTGAGTCACACCTCTCCCCCTCCTCTCTCAGCCCATTTCTCACTATAGGGGTCTCACATGGCCCTAGAGTACGTTTATTCCCTGCCCCAAAGCATGGGATTCTCCATCCTTAACTGACTTTTAAAAATCTTCCTTGGTTTTTCTATTTCTTCTCACTCATCCCACAAGGATTCTCCCACCTCTGTCTCTGAGCAAAGGGCACTGGGCTCTGGGTGTATGAGTAGCCCCTCTAATACAGTGTTTCCTGCCCCTCTGATCTCAGGTTCCAGGAGCCAGAGGAGCTGAATGGAGGGGAAGCCCATAGCCACATCTCCTTCCCAGCTGACCCTACAGAGTTCGCTCCCCTATCCAAATGGTGAGGAGGGTCTGCTCCTACCTGAACTGTACCTAGAGACAGAGGCCCTGGGACAAGATCAGCCTCCTTCACACAGGGCCTCTGGGAAGCTCAGGCCAAACTGGGAGCAGAACAAGCTGGTTAGGCATAGCTGGCAGTCCTGCTTTGCCATAGCCCCTGAGATGGCCAGGAAGGAGCCTGCAGGTCCACACACTGTGGCTGCACCAGGACCTCTAGGATGGAAGCCTGTGCTGGCCCATCTCTGATGGCAAAGCCATGATCCAGCTCTGCTCACTCAGTCCCATGGGGGGTGACTTCGAGGACCCCTGCCTCCTTGCCCTTTGACTTCCCACCTGCTGTGCTGGGGCCTGGACGGAGCCAACACCATCCTTTATCCCCAGACACCTCCACAGCCCAGGCCCCTCTTCAAGCCTCCCTGGGGACCCTGGGCCCCAGAACTACATGGTCCGACTCACCCTGTGCCCCCATGCCCCATGGGTGTGTGGGAGGTACCACTCTGTGAGTGCAGTTTGGGGGTTTCTTTTGTAGTCCTTCTCTAGAAAACCCCTGGGACCCAACTCCTCTCTCCTCTAGAGGGACTATCAGTGACTCAGTTGGGGGGCAAGGAGCAGGCTAGGGACTGCCCTGGGAACAGAAGTGGCCTGAAGGGCAGAGGTATTCTGTGACCTTGTCAGTCGGGTTTAGGACAGATGCTCCCCAAGCACAGTGGAACCCAGCACTGCAGGGCCCTGACTAGGCCACCAGACCTGGCAAGAGACTGTAGAAAGAGACAGTAGTTGGAGGGGAAGACAGGATCCTCCTGGGGCTGGGGTGGAAGATTTAGGGTACCACCTCCCCCAAGCTCTGATCACCTAAAGTGCACCTTGTTCTACCAACCTATGTGTCCCCGTTCAACCAGGCCTGAGTGCCTGCCAGCCAGGGAGGGTGTGGCCTGATGTGTGTGGGAGCTGCAGAGGGCATCCTGCTCCCTTACCTGACTCACAGGAGGTGCAATCTGACTGCTAGACACCCCCTCTCTGTGGCTTGTTGGTGCCCCTGGGGCAGGATAACTGAAATGTGAAGTCAGTGGAGGCAGGGCAATAATGGCCAGCAGGAAACTGGTTCCTGGCCACAGAGAAGGTATTGGCTGGGCAGAAGAAGCTGCAGAGAGGAGAGGGAAGAAGGGGGCTCTGAATGCCTGATGGCTCCGCAGTGTGGTGTGGGCTGGGGGTGGCTGCCTGGTACTCAGGAGTTATCATCTGGCCAGGGACACAGTTCAGTCCAGCACGAGGCATCAGCTGGGGAGCTTGGGCTTGGGGGAGGACAAATGGTTTAAATTATGGTAAAAGAGGCACAGGTTTGAAATTGGGACTGAGTCGGTGATACCCAAGGAAGAGCTCAAAAGACAAAGAATGATGGCCAGGGGAAGCTGTGGAATTCCTTCCGCGACTTCTCAATATCACAGAAAACTCAGGTTGAAAGGGACCTTCATAGATGGTCCAGCCACCTCTTGCAGCAGAAATGAAAACCACAAGTCCAAAGACATGAGGGTCCCCAGAGGTGCCTCTCAGCACTCGTTCCTGGGGATATGGCTCACAGTGGCCTGGGTGTTGAGGGTGCCCACTGGGCAGGGCCTTGGGGCACCAGTGCCCTGGGGGCAGAAGTGTCCTGAAAGGGAGAAAGTTCTACAGGACAGCAGGAAACCTCACTCCCGGATGCTCAGCATGGCCCCACCCTAAAGCGCAGGACCTTCAGGGTCCAGGAGACAGGCAGAAGCCTCCTCAGGGACCTTGGCCACTGTCTAAGAGACAGAGGAGGCAGAAGTGGAGGGAACTGATCTCTCACCTTGGCCTTTCCCGATTCCTCCTGAGCACCCCCACCCTGGGGGAAAGGGTATCTGTGGGACATGGACCCCTGGTCCAATCTCCCAGGGAGCAACTGGGGACTAGGGCTCCCAGAAGGCAGAAGAAACCTTCACTGCTGGGCACAGAAGGGCGGGCAAGGCCAGCAGAGCCCCAGTAGGGGCTGGGCAGGCAATGGGTGCAGGCAGCCTTCAGGGGCCACTGCAGGAGGGAATCTTAAGAGTGCTTGGGAAAGGAGCAGATGGACAAAAGTACTTCCAATCCAGAGACCAAGCTGCCTGCACACTATGCTGCCTTCCACGCTTGCTGCAGACCATCAGTTCTGTGTGACAGCTCTGAGCATCGATCCAGAGGGCTCCTGTGTGACCAGGAACTACCCCTTCCAGATTGTTTCGTCAGTGTGTTGTTCTGCCTTCTTTGTCTCCTTTTTCTCTTTACTTCCATGTACCTTTGTAGTTTGAGCAATGACATCAAGGGAAGACACTGACCTCTACCTACCTCTGTGGGGCCTCACTGGATACACAGCCTCTTCCCACAACTCCCCACATGCACCCACCACAAGGCAGCTTTGCTGCTCTCTCTGAGGTTTCAAAATCAGCTTATGCTGATTGTGCTAGGTATGTCTCCAACACATGTTCACTGGGAGACTGCGTGTGCCAGGCTTTGCTCTGACTGCAGAGCACTGAACCCAATGCCAAGTCTCTCTAGTTTGATGACCTTTATAGTTCAGTGGGAATAACAAAATACATGTGGCCAATAAGTAAAATAGTATGTTAGACTGTGATGTGTGCTAAGGGGGCCAGGAGAGGCCTCTTTAGATAAAGTAACCTTTGAGTGAAGACCCAAGGAAGAAGTGGCTGGCCAGATGGCCCTATACTCCACTACCCTGAATAGGGACACATAGGTTGGTGGCACAAGGTGCACCTTGGTGATCAGAGCTTGGGGGAGGTGGTACCCTAAGTCTTCCACCCCCAGGTTCTAGACTAGTTGGCCAGATGGCCCTGTACTCTTTGACCTTGAGAACAGTGCAGTTTGGCCCAATTCAA
>NW_007231273.1:0-5519 GCF_000164805.1 Carlito syrichta | reverse complement strand
TGGTGATGCCTGGAGACCTAAGCAAGACCTGAAACCAAGTGAAGGGAGACAACAGGCAAGTCAACTCCTGTGGGCAGTGCCCTCACCCCTGGCCGTGGGACCACTGGATCAGTCAGCCAGGTTCCTGGCAGGTCACTCACCTCTTGGACACAGCTGTGGCCTCGGCACTGGAACACAGTGGCAGCCACCAGGACAGATGTGACATTCTGTTGTGTGGGTGCCAGAGGTAGAGGAGCTGGAAGAATACGGAGTAGGCTCAGCCATTCCCAGGAGACAAAAGTGCCCAAAGGGACAAAATCTCCCAGAGAGTCCCTCCGTGGAGCAGGCAGGGATAGTGCCTCCAATGCAGAAAGTTCTGGATAAAATGTAGGCCATGAGGAAGGGTCTCTGCTGAGGAGAGGCTCTGGGAGCACACAGCCCTGGGACAGCAGATGGCCTTCCAGATGGGGGTTCTGAGCCAGTTCTGTGGGCTGGGTCCCCCCACATGGTCTCCTCTTTCCTCTAATCTGGCCCTGCTGGGTAGGCAGAAACAAGCAGTACTGTCATGTCTGGACACTGACATTCCTTCAATGGTCTCATTGGCATGTTTGCAAGTGTCCACAGGACCCACAGGACAGTGGAGTGGCTCCTCCCACCAACAGACACTTCTCCCCACCCTCCAGCTGGGCTGGACCCTGCAATGGAGTCCACTGTTCATTCTGTGGCTGCCATTTCCAACCCAGAGGCATATTGCCTATCCTGGGTGCCAGTATGCTGATGACACTGGTGGGTGCCCTCCAGAGAAAAACTGTCCTCCAGAGAACTTTGGCGTCCCTCATGGGCTCGTCTCTTCCTCAGAACAGATGCCTGGTGGATAATGGGCCTGAACTAGTGTCCATGTGGAAGTCAGGGAGGTGAGGGAGAAGCCAGGCAGTAGCCAGCTCCTCTCAGCCACCCCTCACCTAGCTAACCAGGGTAGAACCACCTTTACCAGCATCCCGAGGGAGGGACTGGCTCAGCCCTGAAATCCTGGGGTTAATTGACTGAATGGAAACCAGGTAAGTGCTTGGGCAGGAAATTTTGCCTGATTCTGCTGGAGTCAGCCACCGGGGAAATTAGAGACTACGTGTCACCTGCTTTTCAGCAGGCGAGGACCCAGGAGGAATGACCAGCCTTGAAAAAACTTCCTGGGTGGGAAGTAGCCGAAGCATGAATAACAGAAGAGAGACACTTGGTTGTGGGAGGTCAGTTACTCAAGTAAAAGTTCACAAGGTCCAGATGAAGAGAGGGTTTGAGGACTGCTGAGAAGAGAGAGGAGGCATGGGGGGACAAACGTTCAGCATTGGTCTTTGTCGAGGCAAAGACTGGGAGCTTCAGAGCCAGCAAAGGACAGGGAGGGAGGTAAGTGGCTCTCAGGGTTGTGAGGTACCTTTGAGGCATTAATACCCAGCTGGGCAGAGAAGACTCTGCATTTCATCATTGGGTCTTTGCTGGTGGCTCCTCCCTTGCACCAGTAGCCTGCGGCACGGTCTCCTGAAAAGAGGATGTCTGGTTACCTTCCCCAGGCCCCTCCCTGGAGCCACAGCATGAGGCACAGCAGCCTTTCCCCATACCACAGTCACAGGCCTCAAGCATCTCAGAGCATAGGCAGACTGGCACGGGGCCTTGGGAAGAGCAGGGACTCTAATGACCCTGCCTCCAGATGCCAAAGCCGTGGGGTGGCCCAATTTGAGAAATGGCCTCCTCAGAGACTGGCTGCCAGTCCTGGATTTTCCTCTTGGATTCAAACATTTCTGGCCATTTCATGGGGGAAGCCACCAAAATGTCCTAAAAAAGCACACCTCTTACACCATAGTTGTTGATCCAGGGGACACAGCAATGCTAAGACCTATGGGAAGAACCACTGGCGGGTGAAGCCCATGTCATATGTGGGGTCAGTGAAGGGCTCCCAGGGCTGGATGAGGTTAGAGCACGCAGAGAGCTTTCTAGAACCAGGCATGGAGGCCTGACCCCACCTTCCTGACCTCCTGGGGTGGGGACTGGGGATACTGCATGAGTGACAAAAAGGCCTTTGAAAAGCAGTGAGAATGTAAACCTCCTCCCAGCCCAGGTAGTGCTGCCTGGCCCTGCTGGCCAGCAACCCAGGGCTGTGAGCATCTCCCTGAAGCCTCCTCACCCCTGGTCTCCCTGCCTGTCAATATCACCACCGCACAACGCCTTTCTGCCCCCAAAGATGCCTCAGGTATTTTTGTACCTATTGGTGCTGTGAGTCCCGCTAGGGTGCAGAATTTCCCAGGGGGCACATCTGGCTTTCAGTGATGCTGGTTAGTCCCTTCCGAGGGCAGTATATGCCCACTGGGCAGCTGTAGTTTATGGCCTTAGCTGTACCCAGGGGACAGTAATACCCTTGGGGACAAGGGTATAGGCTGAAGTCCTGGATGGATCTGGCACTCGAGTCACAGCAATAGCCTGGCTGGGAGCCACGTTTAGCAACAAGGAAGACCCTTCCAGAAACTTTTAGTCCTGCCCTGGGCTCTCACCTGGCCCTAGCCCTTTCCCCACACCCCAGGTCTCTCCTCCCACTCACCTGCAGGGCACTGCCCAGTGGGGGCCTGGAGACCAGCCTCCTTGCAGTAGAAACCTGGTGGGCAGGGCTGGCATGCAGAGGGCACAGCATGTTCGGGGAGGCTGGAGAAGTTGCCAGCAGGACAGGGTGTGGGCCTGTGTGAGGGCACAGGAGACAGTGTGGCCTGGCTAGGGGAGGTCACAGGTCCAGGCAGCAGAGGTGGCTTACAGGGATGGCAGGAGTATGCCCAGCCTCAGGTCCTGGGTAGCCCTTGAAGTTCACAGACCTGGAAGATGTAGGGTGGCCCAGTCCATCTGCAAGCACTTCACCTGAGACTGGAAGCACCCATAGCGCAGACCATGAGTCTGATGAGGCTCGAGGAGAGATTAGACCACTACCATTGGCTCTCAGATGTCCCCCCGAAAATTTAAACCACAGCCAGCACCCAGAGTGTGTTTCACCACGCCCCCTCTGTAAGACTTCCCAGTGGGTACCTCTCCACCCTGGGCTTCCTCCCACCTGCCCAAGGACCCAAGGGCAAAGTAGAGGAATCAGATCTGTCTACAGAGCTGAAACAGCAGGGAGTGTTGGGCTGGGAGTGGGGCCCAAGGAGAGCTCATAGCAGAAGGATTCTGGAGGACAAGGGGGTACCTGTTTGTCCATCCTCTGGAGATGGGGAGGCTGCATCTTCTGAACAGAAGTAGCAAGCCTGACAGCGCCTGCTGGGTGTGATGAGGCCTAAGGGGAGGAACTGCACAGACACTCTATGAAAGAGGTTGACTAATGGAACAAACCATGATTAAGTGGGCCTCAGTCCTCACAGGACTAGGGTCATGGTGAAGATCGTGGTTAGAACTGAGTCAAACTAGTGACTGAGCCTGCAGGGAGCCTGTGAAAAGCCTGTGCTGACCCTGCACTGAGCCCTATGCTGAGCCTGTGAAGAGCCTATGGTGAATCTGTGCTAAGCCCAGTGATTAGTCTGGGCTGACCTTGCACCGAGACTGGTACTGAGCCTGTGCTGAGCCTTAAGCCCTGTACTGAGACTGTGCTGAGTCTGTGTTGAGCCTATGCTGAGCCCTGAACTGAGACTGTACTAGGCCTGTACTGAACCCTGTGCTTAGTCTGCACTGAGCCCACACTGAGCCCTGTGTTGAGCCTGTGCTGAGTCTGGACTGAGCCTGTACTGAGGCTACGCTGAGACTGCATTGAGCCCTGTGTTGAGTATGTGCTGAGGCCTGCACTGAAGCTGCACTGAGCCTGTGCAAAGCCCTGGGCCAAGCCTGTGGCTGAGCCTGTGCTGAGGCTGTGCTGAGCCTGTATTGAACTTGTGCCGAGCATACACTAAGACTGTGTTGAGCCTCAGCTGAGCCATGTGCTGGGTCTGTGCGGAGCCTGCATTGAACCTTGTGCCGAGCATGTGCTGAGCCCTGTGCTGAGCCCTGCACTGAAGCTGTACCGAGCCTGTACTAAGCCCTGTGCCAAGCCTTGCGCTGAGCCTTGTGTTGAGCCTCTACTGACCCTACACTAAGCCTGTGTTGAGCCTCAACTGAGATATGTGCTGGGCCTGTGCTGACTCTTCAGCCTTCACTGAGACCTGTATTGAGCCTGTGTTAAGCCCTGTGCTGAGCTTGTATTGATCCCTGTGTTGAGCTATGTGCTGAGCTTGTACTGATCCCTGAGCTGAGCCTGTGTTGAGCCATGTGCTGAGTCTGGCAGAGCCTGCTCTGAGCTCAGGTTGTGTGTTCCATCTCTTATCACCCCACCCTGTAACATGGCTAGTTTTCAATCATTATCAGTGAGTCACACAGCTGTAATTAGACCACATACTCAGCCAACTTAGCTTGGGGTCTGAACTCAAGAGTTCTACTGCCCCTTAAGGGACCCCCTTGGGGTCTCCAATAGCAGGATGAATCTGTGCACATCTGGTCCCCAGTGCCCAGCAGTGTCATCCACAGTAGGTGATTGGGAAGTGAGGGCTCTCAAACATATGGAATGGGGAAGGGGATAGGCTAGGCGCCCCTCAGCTCCTCCTTCTGCAAAAGGCCTACTGGCTGGGCCTCTTCCCTCCTTCCTGCTTTCTGTTGTGCTGGACTGTGTTCACGCAACAGCAGCAGCAATAGTGATGATGTCTGCAGCACAGTCCTGCCAGGAAGTATGCCAGGCCCACTGCTGCTGAGGTGGGTAGACTGGAGCTCATTCAGAGGACCATGGTGGGTTCTGCGCACATTCACATTGGTTCTTCCCCCAGCCACAGCCTCAGCAGGGTGTGATTGGTCTTTATCAGAGGAGCCACAGAAAGAGCTTGGTGGGCAGCACGTGGGTTCTGGGCTGCCCTAGGGGCAACAGAAGTTGGTAGGGCACTTCCCCCCAGTGACTGTGCCTGTGCTTGTGTAGATGTCCAGGTTGAAAAGGTGGGCATTCCATGTTGCCAACATGCAAAACCAGCCTGGGGTGGAAACCAGCAGGGAGGAGTGGGCAATGGTTCAAGGGGTCCAAGGTTAAGCTCACCAGGCTGCCGGCACACCTTTTCAGTTATTGCTTCAGGAGACGTCCAGGTGACTCCAGGATCAGGGGCAGAAGTGAGAAGTGCAGAGATGAGAGGGCAGCTTACCCCAGCCATGCAAGAGACTCACCTCAGTGCAGGGCCCAGAGGTCGGGGCGTCAGATTCTCCTACTCACAGTAGTGGCCCAGGGAACAGAGCAGACAGCTGTCTAGGTTCTGAATCAGCAGGTCTGCGTTGTAGTAGCCCCAAGGACAGGGGAACTGGGTGGCGTACTTTGTGTCTGAGAAGCAAAGTTAAAGAAGCAGAGGCTTGCTTTCTGGATCTAGAAGGTACCTTCTCCTCCATGGCCTGGGACAGGGGGCAGGGGGCAGAGTGGGGCTTGGTCAGTCAGGTAATGGTAGGAGCCAGCAAAGCAGGGCTGTGGGAAGAAGGTCCCCCTGGGACAGAAGTGGCCTCAGGGACAGGGCCCC
>NW_007231272.1:0-11261 GCF_000164805.1 Carlito syrichta | reverse complement strand
AAAAAAATCACTTGTCTTACACGCTTGCGTCTGCCCAGAATACAGGAAAATCCAAAAGCCCGGCTTAGAAGAAAACTCTTCCCTCGTGTCAGCTATTGAAATAGAAGCTGTGTTTTCACTCCTTTTGGTTTGCTGTGTTTGTATGCTGACACAGCTTTCTTGAGTTACACCAGACAGGGGAGATTCTATTCATTCTAAACTTTCTGCGTAGCAATTCTCAGATGCTGGGGAAATGGTGAGATCGTGCTGCAGACCAGATTTCTTCCACCATTCGTCTGAAAAAAGCAAGGGAATAGTTATGTAGTACTAGGTTATTCGAGGATGGAAGCCTCTGCTCCCTGGCCATTCTGGAGAGAAATCTGCTTTGTTCTCCTCTACAACCTAACTGCTCACCTGAATGGAAAGGCAACGGCTTAAGAACAATGAATCCACCAGCTGGGTGAGAAGTTTAGGATACTTTTTTATTCTGATGCTCATGAGAGCATTTAAAAACAGTAGCATCATGTCTTGGGTGGTTCTATTTAGTATTTTAAAAAATCAGGGCACAAGGTATTTTAATAGTGAGAACATCATACCCTCAGATCTTCTGGAGGTAATTGTTCTCATTTTCCCCAAAAGAGTGGAATCCCCAGGCACATTGTATTTGTGTGTGTGTGTGTGTGTGTGTGTGTGTGTGTGTGTGTGTGTGTGTGTGTGTGCACGTGTGCGCGTGCGCGCATGCCTGTGCCATGTGAAACAAAACCTGTTGAGGCCACAGCAGAGAGAATTCATTTGATTAAACTGAAACCAGTCATAGATCAACAGGACTTGTGAGATGTTTCCCCAGTCCAAAAGCTCTGTCCCCCAAGGAATGTGCTGAGCACTTCCGGTCCTCACTCCAAGCACCCAAAATGGGAACTGTGTAGGCTATTGGGTGCTGAGAAGTGAGAGTGAACACGGAATCGGGGACATGGAGAGCTGAGAGGGTGGAGCTCTGGGACATATGGGCAAAAGACTCAGCGATGAGTGAGACGAGATTAATGCAAGGTGAACCATTGAAGCAATCACAAATTCCAAGCATTACCCTTGTGCTTTAAGGTGAGATGCGCAACAGGTCTGCAAGCAGCCCTTCTCTCTCCCTGCTTCCTCTCCTCCCCAGTTCTCTGTGTCCTCGCATCCTGTGAAGCACTTCCCCAGCCCCATTCCTGTCTCTCTTCCTCCACCTACAACTAAGGGGCTGTTACTTTCTCTCTCCTTAGCCCGGTTGCTTCCAGATCTTTATTAGGTAGAAAATGTAACCCCCTCTTCTCATCTCTGTCCCCTTTACCGTGCTCGCTCTGAGTCAGCCTGGTCAAAATGTAGGCACCAGCCTCCCCTCACAGGGTGCAGCGGGTCATAGGATGGAGGGGGAGGGGTAGGAAGGCTTCCAAGTAGAGGCACCTCCTTGGTGGACTCTTGGGGTGGGACAGGTGTCTGAACACTTCTGTGTTCCTGACTACTGACCTGCCATCCAGGATCAAACAGTGGCTGTGAGGCAGACAAAAGGCGAAGAGCTGAGGCTGAGGGAGCAGCAGGTAGGCAGGGCAAAAATCAGCCAAACCCAGAGGAGCGGAGACTAGTAACAGCCAACCTCCTACATTCTGTGGTCATACAAGAGAAGAGATCAAATTCGGGATGTGGAGCTACACACAGATAAATCTCAAGATCCTAACGTTAAGTGAAAAATCGAGCAGCCTGGAAGTATGTACCAAATGGCAACCAGCACATGCCAAGCAACACTTGGATATACACATAGATAGTAAAGGGGTGTAGACTAGTGCAGCAGCACGTTCAAGTGAAACGCCAACTGCTCATAGACTTCGCTGTCTCCTCAAAACAACTGGTACCATCTACTCATCATCTGACCAGTATTCTCCTGTGCTTCCTTGGGGGACTGGTAGAGAAGGCAGTCACAGATGATCATGTGAACTCTGATGACTCACTCACGTGATTGGAGAGTCTGTGTGGGTTGGAGACTGGAGAAGCCCTCTTCACAGGGGTTGGGTGGTGTGCTGCGTTTACAGGAGGAAAATCCCCCACACTGCAAATTTACTGGAGGGGCAGGTCTTTCAGTGTCCACTTAGAGGACTTGACTTGTGTTTCCAGAAGTCAAAATCACAAATAAGAGATTCAGAAGGGACGTGGCTGGAGGAGAGGGAGAGAAGATTTAGCCCGCTTGGCGGTGGCAGCATCTTCCAAATCCTCTTCACCCCTGACCTCTATTTTGATGCCATGACAAGTCAACAAACCCTCTAGCCCCAACTGCTGCAAACACCCCTGTCTTGTTTTCCAGCCTGAAGAAAAATCCAAGTAAAGTACCCTATGTTCCAGCCTAGGCAACAAAGCAAGACCTCTCCTCTACAAAAATAAAATAAAAACAATGTGTAAAAAGTAAGTCAGGTTGGTGGTGCACACCTGCATTGCCAGCTACTGGGGAGGCTGAGGCAGAAGGATCACCTGAGCCCAGGAGGTTGAGGCTGCAGTGAGCCATGGTCGTGTCACTGCACTCCAGTTTGGGCAATAGGGTGAGACTCCAGTTCAAAAAAAAAACAAAAAACCTTATGGTGTTTAAGGAGCAGGAGAGCAGAATGGAACAGTGAAGGGGGTTGAAATTTGCGAGAGGAAGTTCCTGGAGGAAGTTCCTGGAAGAAGTAGGCAGGGCCAGATTTTCCTAGGATTTTGGTACTGGGAAGGACGTTGTGTCTTGGGATCTTCTTCTAAATAGGATGAAAAGCACTGGCTATCCCTCTTCCCCCTTCCAGTGTACCCTGGGCAGCAGCTTCCAGATGCCTCTTCTCTGAGAGGCAGTAATCTTCTGGTCTGCTGTAACTCAACCACCAGGACTTGTCTGATGCCTTCCTGAGGTCACCCTCTGATCCTCTGCTCCCCTTTGGCTAGTTTAGTCTCCAAGGCTCCCTCCCTGTCTCACAACTATGATGTCATAGGATTGACCTTCAAGGAAGTTCCAAGGAAGTTATGGAAACATTTGTTTCCTTTGGCAGGATGGGTGAGATGTGTTCTGCTTGATAAGGAGCAAAGGAAATATTAAAAGGTGAGTTTGTGCTTTACCAGCCCCAGTGTGGTACAGAAAACAACTATAGGCTGGGCGCAGTGGCTCATGCCTGTGACCCCAGCACTCTGCGAGGCCACAGCGAGAGAACTACTTGAGCCCAGGAGTCCAAGACCAGCCTAGGCAACAGAGCGAGACCTTATCTCTACTACTACTACTACTAATAAATAGCCAGGTGTGGTGGTGTACTCCTACAGACCCAGCTCCGCAGGAGACTAAGGTGGGAGGATCGCCTGAGCCCAGGAGGTTGAGGCTCCAGTGAGCCGTGATCATGCCACTGCATTCCAGCCTGTAAGACCCCAACTTAACAAACAAACAAGAAAACATCTCCAAATCCTGAGCACTGACATATATACTCATAAGTAACTGTGATATATGCACATGTCTATGTGTATATATAAACCTTGCAGTACCTTGCAGACATGCATAGCTCAATAATCGGCACAAATAAAACCTGGAACTGTCATTCCAAAAGGAAATACAACTTGCCAGCCACCTCAAAGCCCCATACCTGGCCACCCTTAATCACAACATTCCTGCTCTCTCTCAAAAGTTACCACTATCCTGAATTTTATGACAGTCACTAACTTTCTTTTTGTTCTTCTCCGCATGAGCTTGCGCCATTAAATGCTGTTCTTATGTTTTGTTAATTTAGAAAACAAAACTTTGTGTTATTGTGGTTACTGTAGTCTGAATGTTGGGGTCCTCCCAAAATTCCTGTTGGATCCTAATGCCCAATGTAAGAGGTGGAGCCTTTGGGAAGTGAGTAAATTATGAGAGCTCTACCCTCCTGAATGTAATAAATGCCTTTATTAAAAGACAGAGAGACGGGGTGGGGGGGCTTGAGTGATCCCCCTAGCTTCTCCTATGTGAGGGTTCAGCCACAATGTATCATCCATGAATCAGAGTGACCCCTCACCAGACACCAAATCAGCTGGCACCATGATCTTGGGCTTCCTAACCTCCAGAACTGTGAGCAATACGATGAGGGACCCAAAAAAACATGGAGTTATCTTTTTGGAGGGCAGGCCCCTTGTAGTACACGCAGAATCTGTTCCTCCAGATCAAAGGGTCAACCAAAACTTTTATCTGGAAGTGTTGAGAAGCTTACATCACGTTTTGTGGAAGAAACATCATGAGTTGTGGCAAACAGGTGACTGGTTCTTCCATCATGACAGGGCACTGCGCTAAGTGTTCAGCAGTTTTTGACCAAACCTGCATGACCCCCATGCTCCACCCTCCCATCCACCTGATCTCGCCCCAAGGGACTTTTTGTTTGTTTGCTTCCAGATGAAACAAGTCCTCAAAGGAAAATGTTTTGCCTGTATGGAAGAGGTGAAACAAAACCCGGCAGAAGCACTAAAAGGCATCATAACTCACGAGTTCAAAAACTGTTTTGCACAGTGGAAAAAGCATCTTGAAAGGTGGATAGCACCAAACGGAGAGTACTTCGAAGTTGACTGAAGTTTAAACATGTAAGAATAAATACACAATTTTCTATAAATAAATCCCGGGTTTTTTCTGTCCCTCCTCATACGTTTCTGCTGTTTATAAATTGCCCAGTCTATGTCATTTTGCTATAGAAGCACAAATGGACTAAGGCAGGAATATATTATCTGCAGGAAAGTGCTCAAAAATGGAATGAAATGTCTAACCGTATCTGAGGAGTCCAGCTTCTGGTCAAAGATCTATGAGTGATTTTTCAAGTGGGTCTCCGGACGAGGGGTTGGACCGCCTCTCACACCGGACTCGGTCCACAGCCAATGCACTGCAATCTCCAAAGGGAGTTACAATCTGGGACTCAAGTCCCCCTGACCAGCCATCGTCTTAACTACATTTGCATCCCTAGCCTCAGCCTGTTCCAAGCCCATTTAATGAGGGTCTTCAGCCCAAGGTTTTCTCCAGGTGCCTCTGCCTAAACTTCCTTATGGTGGGGGAAAGAAATCTCTCTCCGTGCTGACTTAGTACACAGTACTTTCTCACCCCCAGGCCTTCTCCTCTCCTTGCTCCCGGGTCCATGAAACTGCAGGAGACTTTTGGTGAGGGCTTCCTGGGCAGTGAGACTATTCTTCATGCCTATGTTGATCCCCTTGACCCTTGACCCAGTGCTATTTCATGGGGAAAGAAAGAACAGACCAGAGTTGGCACTTTCTCTGGTTTAACCACTTGCTTGTACTGTCGCAGTGACTGATTAAATGTTTGACTGTTACGTTCATCTTGACTTGTTGTCTTAATGGCTACTCTGATATCTAGCAGCTCAGCTCATTTATCTCTAGCTCTGCTCAGCCCTTGACAATGCCAAGAAAGAGAACATTGCCATCACCCCCCACACACACACCAGAAACCCTCTGTTCTCCCTCCCCGTTCACTCCCACCTCCCTCCTACCCAGTGGTAGCTAACTGCTATCCTAACTTCAAACACTGTAGTCTAGTTTCACCAGTTTCTAAACTTGATTTATATGCAACCATACAGAGTGATTTCTTTTGGCATGACTTCTTTACTCAAAATCAGTTTCGTGAGAGTCATTCGCATGCTTTCATGACGTTTACTTCATTCATTTTTGATACTTTATAGGATTTCACTGTACAAATAGAGCACAAAAAAGTCCAATGTTGATACTCATTTGGCTGTTTTCAGATTGGGATTTTATAATAACGTAGCTAGGAACATCCCTATACCTGCATTCTCATGAATATGATATATACATATATTTCTGTTGCTTATATGCCTATTCGTGGAAATGCTGATAAAGTTGGCAGATCCTAGAAACCCTGCATATACTATAAGGAAAGTAATCAACAGTCTGGACAGGAGACCTTAGAGGAAAATGTGTCTCTTCTCCCATTAATGGTCTACCTGACACTGGATGTCTCTGTCATGGGTAGTTCTCCAGCTAGTGAATTCCCACTTTGGTCAGCGTGTTCATCCTTGGGTTCATCCAAGGCTTCAACTAAATGTTACAATTCTGACCAACATCCCCCTCGGTTGTTCATTAAATGTGCTTTAAGAATGATGGGAATGGTGCTCAGTCGGGGCATGAACAAAGCACACACATACACATAGATGCACAGAAATCAGCCAAAATAGCTTCCCATGGGCATTCTCCACCGGTAGTCCATAATTACCTTTAGTCCTTTGGGTTGAACTTGTAATCTACTAAAGTGATGGTGACTGCTGTGCTTTACATTCACTCATAGGCCAATGTCATTGGGCTGTTAGGAACTTCTTCCAATCAGACACGTGGGAACAAGTCCTGAAAGTCTTGTCCAAGGACACATGGCTAGTAAGCTGCAGGGACATCACTGGAACCCAGGTGTGTGTGATCTGCAGCTGGTGTGCTCTTAACCCCACAGCACCTAGAAGGACATGGAGCTTAATTAGATGAGGAAACAGGTGAACCGATATTTACTAAAGGTATACAGAAATGGAGATTAGGAAAATTACCTTTCTTCTTCTCATATAAATCAACATCACTGTTCATATTTTGTTTTATTTTCATCTAGTCCTCCCTTTGCATACAAACACACGCACTGTGTTTGCAATTATTTTTATTTCCTCCTTTCATTTGAATCAGCACTCCACTATGTCATTACTTTGTTTTGCAACCTGTGATTCTAAATTGTTTTGAAAATGAGTGCATTATTTTTACTCTATTCTCATTTCTTCCTTACTACAAAGAGCTTTTTGGTTCACAATTTCATAATGACGCAAGGAAGAGAATCAAAAGTGAAGTCTACTGCCATAATGGCACTCATCCAGAGAGAACCACTTGAATTTTTACTTTTTAAAAAATGTGTAAAAATTTGAATATATTTCCTTCAAGTCAGTTTTCTACACATGGACTTTTTTTCCCCCCATTTTTCCTGTCACAAAACTGGAATCATAGGAAAATTTTCAATTGTACCTTCTCAGGACAGAGTCATGAAGACACACATATGTAGGTGTTAGGAGATGGAGAAGAATTTTAGAAAGGTAAAAGGAGTCAGCAGAGATCAATATTGGGATCCTGACTGCAGAGAGAATTCCAAGCAGTTACCATTTGCTTCTGAGAGGACTCATCTGCTGGAGAACCGATACCAGGAAGGGATATTCACTACAGAGATGTTCCTTTATGCCGCTGGAAAGCAGGCCAGCAAGATGGCGGTGTCAGCTTCAGATTCAGAGGGCCAAGGCGGTAGGGAGGCGTGAGGAAGGAGACAGAGCAAGGAAGGGGTTCCTTTCCCATCTGCTTGGTGGAGATCATATAAGCACAGAGGAAGAACGATGCAACGTAGAGGATTTTTGAGGTTAAGAAGCTCTGAGCGGTGGAGCATCTACTGTCACATAAGAAGGGGATGAGAGGCCAGAAGGAGGAGGGTCACTGATGCGGCAAGACCCAGAGCACGCAGGACTGGCAAGGATCAAGGTCACAATCTGCCAAGGAGGAGGCAGCAGTCATTCCAGTTGGGGTTGGATGCGTCTGTGGAAAGGAGTGCCAAACGGACCTCTTCCACCCTCAAAGAACATTCCTTCCCCTTCCTGCCCTGCGTTCCCTTCTGTCTCCTGGCTTCTGCATAAGACAGGTGGGCTCAGAATTGTCATCGTGGTCTGGGGTGGAGAGGACTCTGGGCAGCAGAGGCAGCCTGAGGGCATTTTCCACCTGAGGGATGGGTCAGAAGATGGAGCCAGAAGGTGTCCAGCAGCCCCAAAGAGTCCAAGAAGCCCTGCAATGGCAAATGCACGTTGCTTTTCTTTAACACGGCTTCTCTTTATCTCCTCAGCATAGAGAGCTCTCATCCGCGCAATAGCTGGTAAGATGTGGTGAAACTGCGGTTTCCTGAAGTTCAGCTGAAGAGTAAGAGAAACTCTCCAGTGGACGTGCAAACATTTTGACACCACTTGGAAATTCTGTGGATGCTGGCTCTTTCTAGAAAATCTGCCATTTCGAGTAACAACTGAGGTGGTCAGACATGTGCCCTTCCTCATCACAGCCTGCTCACGAGCTTTCATTTCTACGGATGGAAGACACTAACAAGGCTTGCCACTTTCAGATGACTCGATCCCTTCGGGTTTAACACTTCACCACTTTGAGACAGTGAGTCTGTTGCCGATGCTCTTTATTTCAAGTGTAGGGATTCAAAGTCCAATATGCTTATCAAGGCTGCTCTGTCCCCTCTTGTGTCCTTTCCCACTCTCCCTCCTTACCCTTCTCCCTCTTGCTCTTCCTCCACCCCCTCCGCATCCTCCTTCCCCTCTCCTCCCTCCTGCTATTCGCCCTCCTCTACTCCTCCCCTTGCCTTTCTTCTTGCCGTCCTCAATCTTCTCCTTTTCCTCCTCTCTCCCACCCAATCCTCCTTCCCCTACTCCTTTGCCTGTCACTCCTTTATTCCCTCATCCTTCTCTCCAAGAAAGTATCTAGCTACAGATGATTGCAGCAAGGAGGATGGGCCTGTTCCCTTTGCTCGCTCGACTCTTTGGTCTTTGGACACTTGCCGTCTTTTCTGCACTTTCGGCAAGTGAAACTGACCCTTCTTGGCCTGTGGCACACACATATGCTAGTGTTGGTGGTTGCCATCTCAGCCTCCAGTCGGAACAGCGGCACGCTCTGGGCCATCCTCTTCCAAGCCCCAGGCCTTGTCTCGTTGACCAGTTGTCTCAGCACCTCTATGAGTCTTTCTGGGTCCTGGATCTCATCCGGACTGCAAATAAGCCATGAGGACTTCAGGGCACTGTCCCAGGGTATCTCTTCCAGAAAGGCCAGGCTGTCATTTCTGACCTCCTCTTGTCTTCTCCTAATGGTATTGAAGTAGGGTCCGAGCGATCAAATAACAGCCCACCGACTTAATTTCAGCAAAGGAGAAGTTCATTAGTCAAGGTTCTGCCAGCTGCAGACCGCTTGCAGGAAGAGAACTTCAAGCAAGTTGGCCCCGAGCCCCCGCTCAGAGCTCCCTTAAGCAGTCCTAGCTTACATCTTGGTTAGCTAAAGTGAGAGTTGGACATTTTCCAGAGCTCTTATCGCAATATTCTGCTGACATCAGTAAGCTAGCGAGTTTACAGAAGCAGATGTAGTGGGTAAAGATACAATTTATCTTGTAATGTTTACAGAGGAGAAACCTTCAAAGAAAAACCCCCAGAAAGGGAATAACGCCTGTTTCAAGGCTGAAGCCATTTCTTTCATCCCCCCCTCCCCCCGCCCACTTCCAATCCCAGGGGCAGAGGCTGCATTTTTTCTCTTTCACAGTATGAGGCACTGAAGGAAGGTCTCCCTCCCACAGCTCCGGGTAGCATGTGGGGCCAAGTGCCTTTCTGCTCTGGGATTCTCAACTTTCTACATGTCCAGTCTCAATACCCTCCCCTTCTTTGCTAAGCCCTCACCAGGAACACTGCATACAGGTATTCACGCGCTATCTTCTGCAATCCAAGTGAATTCATTCAGATGTGATGCACCCTGAAGTTGTACAGTGCACAGCCATGTTAGCATTATATATTGACCCTGTGCCCACTGCCTCCTTAGCTCCCCCCTGCACAGTTCTAGAATGTCCCTACTCCCTCCTAGAGGAAAGAAATCAGTACTTATGTTCTATGTCAATCCAAAAAATTGGGAGGTCAGAGAAAATGAAGATAAAAATCCAAAGTCCTTTTGAGATGCTATGCTAAAAAAAGAATAAATCCTCACTCCACCTCAAGCAAACATAGGCTTAAACATAAGGGGAGTGTCCAGAAGTTGAGCTTTAAACTTTCTAAATACATTATTATTGTTGTTGTTGTCGTTATTGTTATTATTATTTTAAAGATATGAGTACAGTTTGGGATTAGGTACATAAGAGGTCATTGTACACGTAAAGTTTGGGCCTCCCTGTGGTCTTCACTTTACCTGGATTGAGATCAGGTACCCTTATTGATATTATGTGCCCCACCTCCTCCCTTCCCTGTCAGTGTCCCGCTACTGCCAATCTCCTTTATAGTGTTATGATACATGTTCAGGGTTCACTTATGAGTGAGAACTTGTGATACTCAGTTCCTTGTTTCTCTGAGAGATCACTGAGTACCATAGACTCTAAATCCACCCAAGTTGCTGCAAAGTCCATAATTTTGTCCTTCTTTATAGTTGCATAATATCCCATTGTTTAGATGTACCACATTTTTTTAATCCAGTTCACTCTCGATGGGCAGCAGTGTTGGTTCCATGTTTTTGCTATCATGAATAATGCTGCAATAAACATGCGTGTGCAGGTACCTTTTCTATAGAGTGACCTGAGTTCCTCCGGGTATATTCCCAGAAAGGGAATTGCTGGGTCGTATGGAAGGTCAATTTTTAGATCTCTTAGGAATTGCCACACTGTTTTCCACAGAGATTGTACTAGTTTACACTCCCACCAACAGTCTAGAAGCCTTCCCTTTCCCCCACATTCTCTCTAGCATGTGTTGTTTTTCCAGTTATTGATGATGGCCATCCTCACTGGAGTTAGGTGGTATCTCAGTGTGGTTTCAATTTGCATTTCTTTGATGATTACTGAGGCTGAGCAACTTTTCATGTATCTGTTGGCTGCTTGTATGTCTTCTCAGAGAAGTGTCTATTCATCTCTTCGGTCCACTTTTTTTTTGAGTTGGAGTCTTACTCTGTCACCCAGACTGGATGCAGTGGCACGCTCCCGACCACCGCAGCCTCGACCTGCTGGGCTCCGGCGATCCTTCCGCCTCAGCCTTCCGAGTAGCCGAAACTACAAGTGCACGCTACCATGCCCAGCTAATTTTTTATTATTATTATTTATTGTAGAGATGAGGTCTCGCCAAGTTGCCCAGGCGGGTCTCGAGCCCATGGGCTCAGGCAATTCACTCACCTTGGCCTCCCAAAGCGCGGGATTACAGGCTGAGACGTCAAGCCCAGCTTAGCCCACTTTTTTTTTTTTTTTTTTTTGAGTTGGAGTCTCACTGTGTCGCCCAGACTGGAGTGCAGTGGCCGCTCCCGGCCACCGCAGCCTCGACCTGCTGGGCTCCGGTGATCCTTCCACCTCAGCCTTCCAAGTAACCGGAATTACAGGCATGCGCTACCACGCTCAGCTGATTTTTTGATTTATTGTAGAGATGAGGTCTCGCCGCCCAGGCGGGTCTCGAACGCGTGGGCTCAGGCAATCCACTCACCTCGACCTCCCAAAGGCGCGGGATTACAGGCTGAGCCACCGAACACGGCTT